>NW_005206143.1:0-202 GCF_000412655.1 Myotis brandtii
TCCTCTCTCTCTCTCTAAAAAAAAAAAAAAATCAATATAAACATATCCTCAGGTTAAGATTTAAAAAGAAAAGGAATCAGAGAGGAGGATGGGCAGGTTAAACAAGGAAGCTGGAGAAGAAAGGTTGGTGTTACCATAAGTGTGTAACAGCTATTTCCTTGTAATGTTTTGAGGCCCCTTTCCTGTAGAAAATGTAAACAGT
>NW_005206144.1:0-202 GCF_000412655.1 Myotis brandtii
ATGTGCAATTCTGCACAATGGGCTAACACCTACTTCCTATGGATGCCATCGTAATTTAACAAGACTCTCCACACTGAATAAATGTATCACAGTTCCTTTCTCCCCATGACAAATAGGAAAACGTGCTATTCAGGTTGAATGACCTTCTCAAGGTCACAGACCCAAGAAGTATGAAAACTAAAATTCTGCAGGCCATCTCTAA
>NW_005206145.1:0-202 GCF_000412655.1 Myotis brandtii
TGAAATTCATGCACAGGTGGGGTCCCTAGGCCTGGCCCGCAATCAGTGCTGAGTGGGCCCGAAGGCCCCTGTGGGGTTGGGAGAGGAGGTGATGGTAGCCAGGCTGGGCCGGGCACGGAAGAAATGGATGCCAACGCCACCATCATTGGCACCCTGCCACCACATGGTTCCCTGCCTCCCCACTACTCCTTCCCTCGCTGCT
>NW_005206146.1:0-202 GCF_000412655.1 Myotis brandtii
TCCAAAAAAGATACTTAGAGAAAATCAGATTACTCCTTGTTGGAAGGAAAAGAGGGTGGATTTGAGAACACTCAACTGAGGCTATAAAGAGGACGTTGTACTTCAGTTATGAAGAGAGCAGTAGCACACTAGGCAGAGGAAAGCCCAGGGCATGTCTGTGGAATAAGGAGTGTCCTGATTTTGCTGATAGTTGGAATAAGTT
>NW_005206147.1:0-202 GCF_000412655.1 Myotis brandtii
AAATGTGTCTTTATCCCCCCATTGTCCCCTCACCCCCAGTCTTGCCCTCACCCTCACCCCCTGTCATCTGCATCCATTGCTTATGCTTTTAATTAAATTTATGGGGTGACATTGGTTAATAACATTATGTAGGTTTCAATTGTACAGTTCTATGATACAACATCTGTCTATTGCAGCAGTTCTCAACCTGTGGGTCGCGACC
>NW_005206148.1:0-202 GCF_000412655.1 Myotis brandtii
ACCAACAGCATATTTCACAGATCTAGAACAAATACTTATATGTTCCAAAAATTTATATGGTATGAAAAAGACCCCAAATACCTGTAGCAATCTCGAGAAAGAAGAACAAAGTTGGAAGAATCACAATACCAAGTATCAAATTATACTACAAAGTCACCTTAATCAAAACAGCCTGGTACTGGCATAGAGGCTCCAGAAATCA
>NW_005206149.1:0-202 GCF_000412655.1 Myotis brandtii
CAGCCAATCAGGAGAGTATGCAAATTAACCTAAAAAGATGGCGGTTAATTTGCATACGTAGCCTCCAAGTGGTGGAATGAAGCCTGATGACCGTGGGACCTGCGGAGCAGTGAAAGCCTCATGGCTGCGGGGCCGGCTCCAGCTGGAGCCTGGCCAGAGCAAAAACCTTGTTGCCAGGTGCCGGAGGAAAACCGGTGCCAGC
>NW_005206150.1:0-202 GCF_000412655.1 Myotis brandtii
TAAACAGTTTCTTGCTTGAATATATTTCAAAGCCTAGGGAGATGGTATTAAGAAAAAAAATTTTAGGACATGCATGCAGACATAAGTAACCAGGAAATAAGTCCTTTGAAAAATTACAACCAGTTTTATTGATTATTGCAAAAGTACTTAAAATCATTTCTCCACCTCTTACTACCATTGTATAATATGTAACCTACCATAC
>NW_005206151.1:0-202 GCF_000412655.1 Myotis brandtii
TAAATTAATACAATGATTGTCCAAGATGCTCAAACATACCTTGTTCTTCCGAAGGCTGTAGGTGTGCTTTTGCACACAGCCTTGCTTGGCATCCCAGCATGAGCAGCAGAAATGTGGAGAGAGTAGAACTAACCCTCAGAGAACACCTTGATTTAAGAATGGAGGGAAGGAAAGGACCCAGAGAATCAGGGAAAAAAGTCTG
>NW_005206152.1:0-202 GCF_000412655.1 Myotis brandtii
GAAAAAGTCAAGAACCATATGATTTCACTCACATGTGTGATATAAACTGAAAGGTTCTCTGCCTTTAAAGACTTATGTGATTAGATTATAACCACCCTAATAATCTAGAAAGATCTCAGTATCTCAATGTCTGTGCCAATATTCACATATTTAAAGTTCTTTTTGCCATGTACATTAACCAAGTAACAGGTTCTAGGAATTA
>NW_005206153.1:0-202 GCF_000412655.1 Myotis brandtii
CAATAATAACATATTTTTTATAAAAAGAGTAAATGGTACAGGATTCATCATTTCTACAAGATGCCTAGAAAAAAAAAATCCAATCATCCAATAAATGTACCAAGTACCAAAATAATAAGAAACTGATCATGTGAATCCCAAAAATGAGTCTTGTTACACAAACAAGTAAATACTTACATAGTCAAGTTTTACCATTGAGAAG
>NW_005206154.1:0-202 GCF_000412655.1 Myotis brandtii
ATTACTCCAGTTAAATCAGTTTATAGTCATTCTCACTGGGTACACTACTCCAAAGCATTCTTTTCCTCGGAGGCACAAACTTGGCAATGATCAAGCTGGTCTTCAGTCTACAGGTAGCAGAAGCCAAACAAAATGTAGTGTTGTTTTTTTTTGTCAGATGCATCACTTCTCTTGACAGAGGCAGTTGATTACTGTGCCCATT
>NW_005206155.1:0-202 GCF_000412655.1 Myotis brandtii
CTTTTTTTTTTCTTAATGAAAAAGAATAACCATCTGGTTCAAGAGAGTGATCTGGACATTACCTGGCAGCTTTTAGATTTTCTGGGATTCTTAATAAACACTTTAAATGTTTTAGAAAACATATACTCATATCATCTCACTCTGGTTACATTAACTAAAATGTCGGGCTTCTCACCACTTGAATTATATGTGGAACAGTCGG
>NW_005206156.1:0-202 GCF_000412655.1 Myotis brandtii
CTTCTTAAAAATCTATCTAGATGGTTTAAAAATGGTCATCTGTGTCCGATTGTATTGACTCCTTGTATCTGTGACTTTGTATTATTAGTAGAATACAAATCTCTTGATTTCATAACAAAATCGTTGATAATAGCAACAAAAACAAATCTCTCTCGTTGCCCCCCTCACCTGCTATTCTTATCTGGGTGCAGTTTGATGATAC
>NW_005206157.1:0-202 GCF_000412655.1 Myotis brandtii
AGGGAAGGGGGGAGGGAGGAGGGCAGGAAGAGATTAATGAAAGATCTTATATGCATACTAGGGCCCCCTGCATGGATTTGTGCACAGGTGGGGTCCCTCAGCCTTGCCTGTGCCCTCTGGCAATCCGGGACCCCACAGGGAGTGCTCCTAAGCTGGCAGTTGGATATCCTTAGTGCTGCTGCGGAGGCGGGAGAGGCTCCTG
>NW_005206158.1:0-202 GCF_000412655.1 Myotis brandtii
CATTTGACCTGCATAAGCCTTCTCCAAGATATTAAACGTAAACTGTCTTTTGGCCTCAGATTTCACTGTGACTTCTCATTCTATGTTCAGAGGAGATAGTAGCTAGGGGATTGGGACCTATCCGCCCTCCCTGTTCACACCCTTTCACTTGTTATATTTGAGGCCATGAGGAGTTAGGGGAATACAGCCAACAACAGGAAGT
>NW_005206159.1:0-202 GCF_000412655.1 Myotis brandtii
GGCCCTGGATGGTGACGGCTTGTGCACAGGGCCTCCCGGGGCCTGTCGGGGAGAAAAGTGCACGGCAGGAAGCGGCGTGCATCTGTCTGAGACACCTGATCCTGCCTGCCTTCCCTTCCCTCCATCCCCTGAGCTTATTAGTGGTTTTTAACTGCATCCATCAGTCCCCCTCTCACATCAGTTTAAGGCTGGTTTTCTCTCA
>NW_005206160.1:0-202 GCF_000412655.1 Myotis brandtii
CATTAGGAAGGTTGAGAACCACTGCTCTAGACAGACACAATAAGAAAAATTCTGCCTTGGGACTTTCCACTGCCGCTCCCGCTGCCTGAAATGCTTTGGTTCATTTTCCTACCTTCCCGCCTCCCGGAGCCCTTTCCAGGCCACTCCACCAAGCAGCTCACTGTCCTCCTACCCTTTGTATCTTTCTCTCTCCTGCTGTTTC
>NW_005206161.1:0-202 GCF_000412655.1 Myotis brandtii
GGAGCAGGACCACTGGCCACTGTCTCTATGAGCAGGCCCCGCCCACATGGGTGATCTGATCCCCAGTGGAGGCCCCAGGGCTCTCCCCAAGCCCAGAGAGGAGGTCAGGGGTCAGCTTGGGGTGTGTGTGCAGGGGCTGGGTCAGGGGTCAGCACTGTCTCCCTCAGCACCACGGAGAGCTCTGGGAACTGGTACAGGCTGG
>NW_005206162.1:0-202 GCF_000412655.1 Myotis brandtii
GTGTGTCAAATGAAAGTGGATCAATTGTCTTATCAAGAAAGCAGGCTCACCACCGGCCGGTGTGGCTCAGTGGTTGCGCATTGACCTATGAATCAGGAGGTCACGGTAAGATTCCTGGTCGGGGCACGTGCCTGGATTGTGGACTCCATCCCCAGTAGGAGGTGGGCAGGAGGCAGCTGATCACTGATTCTCTCTCATCATT
>NW_005206163.1:0-202 GCF_000412655.1 Myotis brandtii
TTCAGAGAAACGCGAAGAAGAGCCATGGCAAAGGTATATGGCATTTGGGATTGTTCTCAGGGCACAGGAACTGGGGTTTGCCTTTGCATGCATCCAGGTCAACCCGTGACGCGGAGTCACAGGGCAACTTGCTCACGTACAGAAAGTGGGGCGGCCCGCCTTTGGCAGAAAGGTCCCCGAGCCCCAGGTCAGCAGGACCCAG
>NW_005206164.1:0-202 GCF_000412655.1 Myotis brandtii
TTAAAGTATTTTCATCTTTCTATTGACCTGTCTTTACGTTTTCTCTTTCTCTTTAGTCTCCAAAACACCATGAAACCCATCAATGATGTTACTACAATTTCACAATTTGTATTTACCAGTTCCAGGTTCACCTTTTGTTGTGTTTCTCATCCCCTATCTAGTCACTCAAGACTAACATCTTTCTTTAATTACTTGAACATGT
>NW_005206165.1:0-202 GCF_000412655.1 Myotis brandtii
AACACAACATCCCAAGGGTCAGAGAGATAGGTAGTCAACAAGGGTACTTCTCAATTTGTAATAGCAGAAGAAATCGAGCATGAATGACCAGAGGGCTGAAGACTATTATCCCAATAAAAAAGTCATAATCCATTGTCTATTTTCAGTCCTGAGCTATTTCCCAGGCCCATAATACAATTACTGAAGAGGTGGCTAGATCCTT
>NW_005206166.1:0-202 GCF_000412655.1 Myotis brandtii
ATATCAAGTTCCCCATAATTCTGATCCTTTTCTCCATGTCCTAAGTTTTCAAAGAGTTGAATAAGCTATTTAATAGCTGGTTTATGCTTATCATATTATTTTAATCTCTCTCAGGTTCAGCATTCTCAGCTACAAATAGAGATTATATTATTTATTGAGGATTAAAATATAATAAGTGAAAAATACTACTATTTTCATTATT
>NW_005206167.1:0-202 GCF_000412655.1 Myotis brandtii
GGTGGGCTGAGGGCTGACAGTGCCCAGTGATGATGGGTTCCTGCCTCCCAGGGACCCTGCAAGGGTCCCAGAATGTGGGCCAGGTGGGGAAGGAAGGGGTTGTAGGCTGAATGCCCAAGTCAACCTTTCTTCATGCCTCAGTTTCCGCAGCTGAACCCATCCTCCATCACAGGTTTTTGGGGTCTTGGGCAATGATGCTGAT
>NW_005206168.1:0-202 GCF_000412655.1 Myotis brandtii
ATTTGCATATTAGGCTTTTATTATATAGGATGTGTAAGATGTCCATTTGATTATGTTCTGCTAACAGTGTACAAACTGAGTTAGATACAGGCCTTATCCCTTAGGAATTATTGTGGCTCAATAAGAACACAGAGACAAATATAAAGATAAGGACAGAAATATCTCTACAGATATCAAATACATAAATAAAATATTCTGCATA
>NW_005206169.1:0-202 GCF_000412655.1 Myotis brandtii
TTTTCAATACCAGCTGCAATACAATCAGAAGCTACCATCAGAATACAGAGGAATTTCTTCATAAAACGCATTGTTTAATTCAACTGATTTTTCTTTTTTTGGTTGCAGTATGTTCTCAATGAACATTTTATGTGCAAAGATGAAACATTATGTTGATGTACATTCTGGGTAAGCTCTTTATCTCATAAGGAACCACTAAAAA
>NW_005206170.1:0-202 GCF_000412655.1 Myotis brandtii
ACAGAGACTGAAACAAGTTTGCCAAATGCTCTTGTTTATTGAAGAGGCAATGGCTAAGTGTATATGAATATAAAACTATTGCTCTTGATGAAAAAGGAACTCAGTGGGCTTAATTTATTGATGAAAGATGAGTAGTCTACTAATTTAGAGGATAACACATGATTACCTTTTCCCTAAGTATATTTCCAATTTAACATGTGAT
>NW_005206171.1:0-202 GCF_000412655.1 Myotis brandtii
CTCAGGCAGCTGGTGCCACAACCCAGCCCTGCCTGGCCAGCTCAGGAAGGAGGTGTGGGGGGAAATGCCATCCTCTGGTTCCCCTGTGATCCCACCCTCTCTCATTCCTCCTCCTCCTCTTGTTCCTCTATTGGGGGTCAGATGTACACACTGCACTGAGTAGGCGCTTGGGGAGGTCTCAGGGCTCTCAGCTTGGCATAAT
>NW_005206172.1:0-202 GCF_000412655.1 Myotis brandtii
GGCCCCACAGAGTGGAGTCCACAGTCAGGAGTCACCACGCGTGGGCATGATGGGCGCTCATGTGCAGAGGCCTTGGGGAGACCGTCCCCGTCCCCAGACACACAGGAGCCCTCGAGGTACACACGGGCGTCCAGGGGCAGCGGGTGCCAAAGGTCCGGCGGAGGCAGGGAAGAGTGTGTCGAAGGTGACCCAGGTCTGGATG
>NW_005206173.1:0-202 GCF_000412655.1 Myotis brandtii
AATAATGTGGTGAAGGTCTAGGGTAGGAGACAGGGACAGGCTAGAAGGGGTCAATGGGAAAAAGAAATAAAATAGGTTTCCCTGTAATCCATTTTTTAAATTTCTACCTTGTCTTCAGAATAAAACATCTGTATATATCAAAGGCTAACATGCTAAGTGTCTGTTCGGGTAATGATGTCACATAGCAATGCCTGGCTTCCTC
>NW_005206174.1:0-202 GCF_000412655.1 Myotis brandtii
AGCATTAGATAACCAACACAGAAAGGCTATGCTTTGTATTCTAGTGTGTATTTTTCATCTGTCTGAGCTCTATTTGTATATGTCCTCCCATCACAGCTTCCTCATCTTTTAAGGCACAACACAAACATCACATAAGACTGCTCCTTATAACCACTTGTGTATTTGTTACAACTATCCTATATAATAAAAGGCTAATATGCAA
>NW_005206175.1:0-202 GCF_000412655.1 Myotis brandtii
TTTCATTGTTTCACTACCAAAAATTAAAACTTTTATAATTTATTTGATTTGCCTTGTTTCTGATGATATCTTCTATTGCTTTAAATATTGTAAATATATTTCTCCTCCAATTTAGAAACAATATGCTACTTCATCCTCTTTTGATTTGTTTATGGCTGTTTCATGGTCATTTGCAAGGTGTGAACCTGAGGTAAATTTCATT
>NW_005206176.1:0-202 GCF_000412655.1 Myotis brandtii
GTTTAAACAGAACACAAAACAATATCTTCAAGTTCAGTTCTCCCTCTTTACTTGTCAACTTTAGATAGTAGTATTATCATTTTCTAAGTCAACCAGGTTGAAACCCTCAGAAATTAGTTTTATTCTCCTTCAACTTATTCTCCATACATTACCAAGCTAGATTCTAGATGAATTTTTGATCTGTTTGCAAGGTGAAGCTACA
>NW_005206177.1:0-202 GCF_000412655.1 Myotis brandtii
AGTGCAAGGTCCAGGCTCTGCCAGATACACTCTCTGGTGAGAACTCGCTTTCTGGCTAATGGACGACATGTCCTTGCTGTGTCCTCACTTGGCAGAAGGGACCAGGGAGCGCTCTGGGGTCTGGTTTATAAAGACACTAACCCCATTCATGAGGCCTCTGCCCTTAAGACCTAAGCACTTCCCAAAGGCCCCACCTCCTAAG
>NW_005206178.1:0-202 GCF_000412655.1 Myotis brandtii
CCAGCTGACCGGCAGCAGAAACCTGGACACCTCAGTCTGGCCGCCGGGCAGGAGCGGAGTCCTGGGGTGCCTTCCTCCCCGTCACCTGACCCCGCGAGAGCAGCACATGAGGCCTGAAGCAGAGGACCCGCCAAGCGGCGCCCATACGCCTGGCCTATCGGAACAGCGGCATGAGTCCGGGCTGTTCTAAGTGGCTAAGTTC
>NW_005206179.1:0-202 GCF_000412655.1 Myotis brandtii
TCAGGTGTACATTTCTATGATGCATGATCTTCATATTGCATTGTAGCCCACCACCCAAAGTCAAATAATCTTTCATCACCATGTATTTGAACCCCTTTATCCTTTACTACTACACCCTTCACCCCCCTTCCCTCTGGTCACCACCATACTGTCTGTGCCTATGCATTTTTTGTTTGTTTGTGTGTGTGTGTGTGTGTGTGTG
>NW_005206180.1:0-202 GCF_000412655.1 Myotis brandtii
GGTACAGCCTTTCAGCTGGTATCATACCATAAGCATGAAGGGAGGTTGCATTCCAACATGTTGGCATGAGGTCTCTTCAAGCAGAAAACCAAAAACAGAGATGCCATCTAAAACAGAGAGACTGAACTGAAGCCTGTAAACTAAATCTCTTTCAGTAAAAGCAGAAGGACAGGTGAGTTACAGAATGAAGCCTAGCAGAAAA
>NW_005206181.1:0-202 GCF_000412655.1 Myotis brandtii
CCCACTGGCCTGCTCGTGGTGCTCGATGCCCATGCTGACGGTGTTGACCAGGATGGCCATCATGATGCCCCGGTTGAAGTACTTGCTGTCCACGATGCCTCGCAGCTTGGCACGCATCTCCCGCCACACGTCCCCGCAGAGCCGGGCGGCCCCATCTGCCTGCTCCTCCTCGTCCTCCTTCCCCAGCCCCGAGGAGGCCCCG
>NW_005206182.1:0-202 GCF_000412655.1 Myotis brandtii
GACTCTCTTGGACAGAGAACATGACCGACATTCTTCTTACCTCTCTGCCTCCAGTATTTTTTTCCCATTTTAGTCCACATTGAGGTTTTTACATCTGTACTCATTTCTGTATCTCTGTATTACGTTAAAAGTGTATCTATCTATATAAAAGCCTAAGCGACCATCTGACCAGCCAGTAGCTATGATGCACACTGACCACCAG
>NW_005206183.1:0-202 GCF_000412655.1 Myotis brandtii
TTATTTGTGTGTAGGTTAAGGTTGGATGATTTTTACAGTCCTTGAATCTGTGGGTATGTAGTTATCATATCATAAAACTGAGCAGCATTTTAAGCATTATTTTTCAAATATGATTTCTGCTCCCACAACTCGCCGTTATCCTACAGAGATTCCAAGATACCTGTATTAGGCCACTTAAAGTGTCCTATAGCTCACTTATTAT
>NW_005206184.1:0-202 GCF_000412655.1 Myotis brandtii
TGGCCAGGCTATTGTGTATTTTACAATTTTAAAAGCTCAGAACAGAGTCTGCCAAATAGTAAGTGCTCAATAAACATTAACTATCCTTAGGGCTTTTGCAAGTATTCGAGACAGAAAATTTACTCAGTAGATAAGAAATGTAGGTGAGAAGATGTCATCTGAGCTGGGACTTAGTGGATGAGTAAGATGGATAGCAGTTACA
>NW_005206185.1:0-202 GCF_000412655.1 Myotis brandtii
AAGACAAGCGATCTGGGAAGGCTTCCCCTAGGAGGGGGCAAGTGAGTGAGCTGAGCCATGCTGATGGGGGGCGTGGGGCGGGGATAGGGCTTCAGGGCAGGGGGCGTCCTGGAGTCCTCTGTGGACAGAGCCCCAAGGTCACAGATGGGAACTGTGCCCCTGTATAGCTGCCACCTGCCCCTGTCAGTGCACCTGGCCCTCT
>NW_005206186.1:0-202 GCF_000412655.1 Myotis brandtii
ATGTAATACTCTTTGTAATAACTTAAGCAATAAAAAATAAAAAAAAAAAGAAAAGAAAAAGCAAATCTAGGATCATTGAAATGGAAAAACTGTAAACCATGCAAGATGGGAGTTTTGGTCAAGATAGCAGAGTAGATAGATAGACGCTGTGCTCACCTCCTCCCGTGACCACATAAAATTGCAGCAAAATTATAGATAAATC
>NW_005206187.1:0-202 GCF_000412655.1 Myotis brandtii
CTGAGGCCTCCTTCCCCTAAGATGGGGTTCTTTCTACCGCATTGCCTTGCCATCCCCAGATCGAACCCCTCCATGTGGGAAGGGCACGGTCTCTTCACCACACTCTACCACCTGTCCCTCTGCACCTGCTTACAGCTGCTTTCCATGCTCCCCAAGCTCCAAGGAATGAAACCAGCTCTTTCAGACATACATTGCCCCTCAT
>NW_005206188.1:0-202 GCF_000412655.1 Myotis brandtii
GCCCAGGGGGGCAGAGGCAGGAGGCAGGGCAGGAGGGGGAAGACAGGAGAGAAGAGGGAAGAGGGCAGGGGGGAGGAGGCAGGAGGGGAGGAGGGAGGAAGCAAAAGGGAGGAAGGAGGAGGGTAGGGGGCAGGAGGGAGGAGGCAGGAAGGAGGGAGGGAGGACGACAGGGGGCAGGAGGGAGGTTGTGACTGAGGATTTC
>NW_005206189.1:0-202 GCF_000412655.1 Myotis brandtii
AGGACTAAATCATACAAAGGATGTGAAGGACCTTTTTAAAGTAAATTATGAAATGTTACAGAAAAATATAAAAGAACAGTTGAGTCCATGCAAAGACATAGCATGTTTATGGAAAAGAAAACTTAATATTAGTCCCCCCCCAAAAAAATCATTCTATTAACCCCCAAAATAATTGTAACAAAAGTCTTAAGTTTGATCCTAA
>NW_005206190.1:0-202 GCF_000412655.1 Myotis brandtii
AGACCCTCCCTGCCCTCAGTCAGGACTCCAGCCCGCCCTCCTTTCCCTGTCCTTCCCAGCTTCCTCTGCACTTCAGGGGAGGGGCCCACAGGGCTCCCCAAGGAGCTTCTCTGGAATGATGAAGGCTGAAAACTGACACCAGTGCCATTCGCAGCCTCACACAGGGGCCCTGGCTTCCAATTACTTGTTGGATCAGTGATGT
>NW_005206191.1:0-202 GCF_000412655.1 Myotis brandtii
AAGTAGCAGTGGTAACCTCTGGGGGGAGGGGCTGGAAGGAAGGGACTATGAGGAAGACTTCTTTTGCACCATTGACCCTCATGCTCTGTTGCATTTTGTACAAGGTTTATTATTGTTTATCAAAAAAGTGAGTATACTAAAACAACACTCCCAAATTGCAAAGCTGTTCATAGAGTGATGTGTGTAGTAGCAAAAGATGGAA
>NW_005206192.1:0-202 GCF_000412655.1 Myotis brandtii
TTTACTCCATCTTGTTTATATCTTCCAGAATTTCCTCATCTGTTTTCCAGAGCTACTATGGAAGTTTTTCTCATTTTCTCTATTTTGCTCTTTCGTGAGGGTTTTGGGTAGCAAAGTTCATGGGGCTTATCTGTCTATTGAACTGCAAATCCTGGACTCTGCCTCGATCAGGGGTTCTAACCCTGGGTATCCTCAGAACTGT
>NW_005206193.1:0-202 GCF_000412655.1 Myotis brandtii
AAAAAAAAGAATTTCTAGTAATTCCAGTTCACTGTGATCAATGCAATAATTATTACATAAACAAAATGCTATAAAATGTATCAGCAAGTGGTGGGAAGGGTGGGGAGGGATTTTAAACCTTCAAGGGGGGAAGAGAGGGGGAAGTAGCATTTGATCTGAGTCATCAAATGTGAACTTTTCCATCCCCCCCCCCAAAAAAAAA
>NW_005206194.1:0-202 GCF_000412655.1 Myotis brandtii
TGAGGTGGGGGGACCCCGCTCTGTATGTTAGGTGAGGGGGTGGGGACCCCGTTCTGTATGTTAGGTGAGGTGAGGTGGGGGGGATCCCGCTCTGTATGTTAGGTGAGGTGGGGGACTCCGCTCTGTATGTTAGATGAGGTGGGGGGGGGCCCCGCCGTGGTCAGCGGCTGTGGAGTCAGAGGAGCCGGGTGAATGAGCTCTG
>NW_005206195.1:0-202 GCF_000412655.1 Myotis brandtii
GTAATTAGACTAAATTTCTAATTTTTCATAATTGGGAATTGATTAATATGGCTTAAAGCAGACAAATCAAAGCAATAGATGTTTAACTACATTTTTGTGGTATAAGAAATATATAAGAAAAATTTAAATAAATAACATAACCAAAATCTGGAGATGGAGTAAAGAAGGAAAGTGAGGAAAAATACTAGTGTGCCCAGTTTAT
>NW_005206196.1:0-202 GCF_000412655.1 Myotis brandtii
TGGAAGAATTTTGACCTTACGCTCCAAGAGACCTTACAGCTTCTGTTCTCACCCTCTTGAACCATCACATTGAGACTACTATTTAAAGAAGCCTTGCTCTAGCTATTTTTGCTCAGTGGATAAAGTTTTGGCCTGTGGACTGAAGGGTCCCATGTTCGATTCCACTCACGGTCACATGCCTGGGTTGCAGCCTCAATACCCA
>NW_005206197.1:0-202 GCF_000412655.1 Myotis brandtii
GAGGATGTTGGGCTTGTACTACAAAATGCATCTCCCTTGTATGCTTCTTTGGGAAACTACTAGGGGATATCTTTCCTCAAATCTAAAGAGTAAACAAAGAAATGGATGACATAAGATACAAGAAACAGAAAAGCTACCATTGGAGAAGGAAAGGACCTTTCAGGTTGATGTGAAAGGACGTGCTAGCAGGACATTGGCTCAT
>NW_005206198.1:0-202 GCF_000412655.1 Myotis brandtii
AAACATATTCTATATATTTTATATCTATACATATAAAAAGCCAGTGACCAGAACACTGCAATGATCAGAAAGGCCAGTAGCTATGACACTCACTGTGGCCAGCGAATTAGCCCAATCGGGGGGTGAGGCTGGCCAGCCAACCTCCCATGGCCCCTCTCCCCAGCCAGCCCCACCCCTGATCACCCCCCCTACCCCAATAGGG
>NW_005206199.1:0-202 GCF_000412655.1 Myotis brandtii
AGATGGCGGGAAGTTGGCTGGCCGGCCCACCCTGATCTGCCCGGCCCACCCTGATCTGCCCGATCAGGGCTGGACCAGCTGAGGGGAGGAGCGGTGGATGATTGGCCGGCGGGCCCCGCCCCTGATTGGGGTGGGAGGGCTGATTGGGGGCAGGGCCTGTTGGAGGGAGGGGCTGTGGGCCCGCCCCCAAATGGGGTGGGGG
>NW_005206200.1:0-202 GCF_000412655.1 Myotis brandtii
TGTTTAGACAATATCTATTTACTCAAGACACAAAATTTTTATAGGATTTGGAAAATAAAAAGGAGACTTAGAATCTTAGTTGGTACCTAATTAGAACCAGGTTAAGAGATCTGGGTTTTTCCTCTCAACCCCTGTTCTAAGATTACAAGTTTCTGATGAGTGTCCTAGAAAGCAACAGCTCCGAAAACTGATCAAAAGACAA
>NW_005206201.1:0-202 GCF_000412655.1 Myotis brandtii
GCCCGAGAGCCGGCGTCCCCCTCTCCACGCTCGGCGGGTCAGACAGACAGCTCTGCGCTGGGTCAGAGCAAGGCTCAGCCGCGAGCACCAGGCCAGGCTCCGCCCCAGGAGGCTGAGCTCCTCAAGTTCACGGGTGTGACCGGAACGCAGGTAACGGAATGAGAGGGGCCGCGCCCCAGCACCCACTCCCCCGGGACAGCTC
>NW_005206202.1:0-202 GCF_000412655.1 Myotis brandtii
CCAATCAGCCCCCCAACCCCAATCGGGGGCAGGGCCCACCGGCCAATTGCCCACAGTCCCTCCTCCCAGCAGGCCCGGCCCTGATTGGGCCCCGATCAGGACAGGCTGGCCAGACAGCCTCCCACCATCTCCTCCTCCCAACAGGCACAGCCTCAATCCACCCCGATTGGGGCCTGGCAGCCGGACCCCACCCATGCACGAA
>NW_005206203.1:0-202 GCF_000412655.1 Myotis brandtii
TTGGAGCTTAGAAGTGAGGAAGGTAAAGGTGAAGCACCTGAGTGGGGATGAGGGTGGGAGGAGGAGGGGAAGAAAGAGGGGAAAGCCCTGGCATGCTCCCAGGAGGGAGAGTGCTCTGGGTCCTCCATCTGTAGGGTTTTAAGGGTGAAGATTTAGGGGAGGTTTCAGGGGAAGATCTCAATAGACTATTCAGCAGCTTTCC
>NW_005206204.1:0-202 GCF_000412655.1 Myotis brandtii
GGCTGGGGTCCAGTAGTGCATTGTTTGCAGGCAGTGCTGTCAGGCACCTGAGCTCTTGTCAACGTTAATAACTGGCCGCCTCGTGTCAGAGTCCCTGTCTCTGCTGCTGGAAATCTCCCCACCATTGCCATTGGAAAAGCAATCCTGTCGCCACGGTGCCTGCACAGAAAGAGGACCTCGGCGATCCCCCTCCTCCCTAATG
>NW_005206205.1:0-202 GCF_000412655.1 Myotis brandtii
TATATATGATGTTATGTACATAAACAACATGTAATTGCCTTATTATGATACTTTATTATAATTTAGTGTTTAGTACATATATTTGAAGAAAATAGGAATAAATATTGTTTAGAGAAATGTAATTGCTTTAACTTTAAGTAATACTTATTCTTTTTTTAACATATATTTATTGATTTCAGAGAGGAAAGGATAGGGAGAGAGA
>NW_005206206.1:0-202 GCF_000412655.1 Myotis brandtii
ACAAAATATTTGTGGTCACAGTTAATATACAACCATGGCAAATTTCACTCTACTTAATTTTCCCTTCAGATCCAGAAGATGAATAGAAGAGGAATAACGAGTGAGCCAAATTCCGATGTGTGAAGGCATTCAAAAGTCAGACTTGAGTGATCTATGGTCTGAAAGATGCAATGGATTAACCCCTTCCTAGAGTGGAACAATA
>NW_005206207.1:0-202 GCF_000412655.1 Myotis brandtii
GTCGCGACCCACAGGTTGAGAACCACTGCTCTATGCACTCCAGCACGCAGGGCATTCTGTGTCTGTCTGAGAGAAACAGACAGAAAGGTGATGGACAGACAGACACTGTAAAGTGTGCGACAGAATGTAGGGTGGGGTGTCCCTGTGGTCTGTCTGTCCCACAATGGGCTACTGAATTTCCAGTAGAAGCGCATTTGCCTGA
>NW_005206208.1:0-202 GCF_000412655.1 Myotis brandtii
CATACTTTAAGTTAGAAATTTCACTAGGATTTTATTTATTTATTTTATTTTTTTTAAAAAACAGGTTTATCTGTCATTACTGGGGAGACCTGGTGGAATGGAGGCAGGGTGGAGGGCGTCAATGGGGAAAAAGGAATATCTGTAATACTTTCTTTTTAAAAAGTCTATTTATTGATTTCAGAGAGAGGAAGGGAGAGGGAGA
>NW_005206209.1:0-202 GCF_000412655.1 Myotis brandtii
GTGGCCCATGGCTATGCAGACCCCACATCCAATGAATTGGGAACACAAATTAAGCTGGCCTGATGCTGGACTGGACACTACTCCAACATGGAATGAAACTCTGGCTCTGATTCTAGCTCTACTGAAGCCACAGCTACACTTCTTTCTTGGGTGGAGGCAGGAAAGTGGGACCTTGGAAACTGGGGTTTGATTCCACAGAAAT
>NW_005206210.1:0-202 GCF_000412655.1 Myotis brandtii
ATATTCCACTAATTTCAAGATATTTATGTTAGATGGTATACAATAGAAAAGACATTAATGTTTAAGTCATAAACCCAAAATTATAATTGATAATTAGTATGAACATCTTGGAGGTTGGAAAATAGGAGGAATGAGAAAGTTCAACACTTTACTGGGAACTATATATTTCAATTTTATAATTTAAAGTAAAAGTAGAACTTAT
>NW_005206211.1:0-202 GCF_000412655.1 Myotis brandtii
ATCTTCTCCACCCTCAGCTCCTTCACCATCACCTCCTCCACCACCTGCACCCCTTCTATCTCTATTGCATCCTCCATCATGACCTCCTCCACCTTCAATGTCCCTTCTTCCTCATCATGCCTCCTACCATCGCCGCCATCACCTCTCCACCATCACCTCCATCAGTATCAGTACTTCATCCCTCTCCCACCTCCATCCCTTC
>NW_005206212.1:0-202 GCF_000412655.1 Myotis brandtii
TGGCAACAGAATAAATATATATTTCACTTGCCATGAAAAATCTTTCAGGCCATTCTTAGATCCTTAGTTTTAGCTAGGTGATGATTATTATTTTCTTTGAGGCACCAAATTAGGACTTTCAACAAACATATCAATATTGTGAGAAAACAACAACAATAAAACTGCATCCTGTTTCCTATGATTTAGAACAATTCAATGTGGA
>NW_005206213.1:0-202 GCF_000412655.1 Myotis brandtii
CTCCAGTAGGAACCAAACCAGCCACAACTTTGATTTTGGACTTCTGTCCTTTACAACTTGAGAGAATGTACTTCTGTTGTTTGAAGTCACTTTGTGTGGTATTTATTTATGGCAGTTCTAGGAAATGAATACACCAACGTTCAGGGGCTTCCTCCCACGAACCTGCAAGCAGTTCTGGATCCGGGTGGGCATCTCAACAATA
>NW_005206214.1:0-202 GCF_000412655.1 Myotis brandtii
TTACATGGTGGATGACATCTTTGAACTTGCAGGACAATTGTATTTTAAGCAAAGACTGGTTTTTCTGAAGGAGTCAGACAATTTAAAACAGGTGCATTTCCAGGTGTAGGGATAAATATGAAGAAAGGGACCTGAATTCCAGAAGCACGTAAATCCGCAAGCTCTCTCACATATTTTATTTTATAGTTGTTTTTTATTTTCT
>NW_005206215.1:0-202 GCF_000412655.1 Myotis brandtii
TAATGAATTAGAAAAATCAGAGATGAGACTTTATTTGAAATCACATGCATAGAGGCTCTACTTGGAATGAAATGGATAAAGATCTTAAAAGTTCTGAGGTAAAGAATCTGGCCCATTGCTCATCCTAACTAGTTGAGCCTTTGCTGGTTTCTGGCTGATGACGATACTAACCCACTGCTATTCCCAAACTGCCTGAACTAAA
>NW_005206216.1:0-202 GCF_000412655.1 Myotis brandtii
ATGAACAGCCTAAGCCCCTACTTATGCTACTTATAACAGGGCTGACTGGGTGCATAGCCCACTCCACCGACTCTTCCTCTCCCCTGAGATCAGGGCCTGGCAGTGTGGGAGGGAGAAGGAACGTAGAGATGGCTCATTTTGTTCTCAGAGCTAATGAGCTGGGACGAGAAGTAAAAGGGGAGCACTGTGGGATGGAGAGTGA
>NW_005206217.1:0-202 GCF_000412655.1 Myotis brandtii
TGTACATGTCCAACCAGAATCCTCTACTAGGGAAGTCGCCCAAGGAAAGGATATTAAAGACCCAAAAAGAAGTTCTTCTGTACGTGAACTTCTGTATGTGTCCATTTAAGTAAAGGACTCAGAGGAAATCGCTGAAGGCCAGGTTCTCCACGGGATTCAGCCCCAGGGCAGCCCCGGAGGAGTAGATTCAGGGGTGAGGCAT
>NW_005206218.1:0-202 GCF_000412655.1 Myotis brandtii
AAAAAAAAACACAACAAACATTGAGTCCATGGTCTCTCTGTGACACAGACATAAAAGGCTCATGGAATTACAGCTACTTAGTAGTTAATGAATTTAAACATTTTATGCAGAACTGAGTTACCATCAGAAAAGAGGAAGGATTTAAAAACAAACTAGTCACATGCAATGAAGAGACATTTCTCCTTTATTGTAAAAAAAAAAA
>NW_005206219.1:0-202 GCF_000412655.1 Myotis brandtii
AACTCATGGACATGGACAGTAGTGTGCTGATTGGGGGGGTGGGGGGTGGAGGAGTTGGAAAAGGGTATAGGGGAGATAAATGGTGATGGGGGAAAAACTAAAATAAAAATAAGTAACCTGAGGCCCAATTTAATTAATCAGCTTGCCCCAAAAATGGTCTCATAGAGAATGACAATTCCAGGACTTGAATTCCTGTTTCCCC
>NW_005206220.1:0-202 GCF_000412655.1 Myotis brandtii
TGAGTTTTATAAGTTCTTTATAAATTTTGGCTATTAAGACACTATCAGATGTATCATTGGCGAATATGTTCTCCCATTAGAAAAGGGGACCCTTGTGTGCTGTTGGTGGTGCAGCCACTATGGAAAACAGTGTGTAGTTACCTCAAAATATTAAAAATGGAGCTGCCTGCCCTGACTGGTTTGGCTCAGTGGATAGAGCATT
>NW_005206221.1:0-202 GCF_000412655.1 Myotis brandtii
AAGCAACAGCTGGTTGACAAAGACACCTGCCTCATCTTCACCAGTAAGGGGCGGATGAGGCAGCCTACAGAAAGCCAGAGCAGGACTGAAGAGAGTGTGGACACCTGGGGGCCTGGGGAATCAAGGGCCATGGATGGCTGGAAGACTCCTTTCTTGAATTCACCCAGTCTCCCCAGGAAGCTCACGATTTCAGACTTCAACC
>NW_005206222.1:0-202 GCF_000412655.1 Myotis brandtii
GACCAAGGAATCAGCAGGAGTGAGACTCATGGGTCTGGAGACCTGCTGAGGTGGAGACCTGGGTGAGGTGAGCAGGAGGAGGGAGGAGGGGAAGGGAGCACTGCCAAGAAGGATGCTCACTTGTGAAGTTCGGGTGTTCTACACCTGGAAGAGGCTGGGCCTTGCTCTGCAGACACTGGAATCTATTAAAGTATTTTTTGCG
>NW_005206223.1:0-202 GCF_000412655.1 Myotis brandtii
CTATTGTCAGTGTCCATAGGTAATGCATATATGCATACAATATCTTTGGTCAGTCTATTCCCGCCCCCAACCTCCCTTCTCTCTGAAATCCTCATTTGTGTCTCCCACTGGACAGAGACTCTGGAGCAGCGTCCAGGGCTGGCGTGTGGCCTTGTGAGCGGAGAGGGGTGCCCACCACGTGGATGCTGAGGGAGGAAAGATC
>NW_005206224.1:0-202 GCF_000412655.1 Myotis brandtii
GTTGGCATCTCATGGTAGGGGCCTTGCTAAGCCAGTGGTACTAGAATCATGGTGGGGAGAGTCCCTTGAGTGAGATGGAAACATGTTGGGAGGGTTCCATGAATGAACTCGAGCCACAAAGAGCTCCGGCCAATGCCAGAGATATTTCTCAGTGTAAAGCTTTCAGAGAAATTCTATGGCTTCTCCCTTCCTCTGCCTCATC
>NW_005206225.1:0-202 GCF_000412655.1 Myotis brandtii
GTGAGATGCCCTGGGTCTAGGGGGCACCATCATGGCCGCCGTGCTGTGGGTTGGAGCTCTTCGGGCGCCAGTTTGCTCTGCTCATGATGGTGGAATGGCCCGAGCAGTCCAGCCCTCACAGCTGCAGCCCTGAAGGCCTCTGCCCCCCACCCCCCTTCTCGGGACGAGTCCTGAGCCTCCTTCTGACCGAACCGTCCCAGGC
>NW_005206226.1:0-202 GCF_000412655.1 Myotis brandtii
TCAAAATTCATATGTTCACTAGATTGATTTTATATCTGAATCTCTTAATTATATCTTATACTTGGTAAGCTCTACATTCAGAATCTAGTATTTTTGTAAGTACAGGAATTCTGTCGTTTACTATATATTTAATAATTGAGTTTTTTGGCTTCTTTTTTATTTTTAGCATGAACACTAATATTCTGAAGTTTGGATTTCTGCT
>NW_005206227.1:0-202 GCF_000412655.1 Myotis brandtii
AGCATGTTGTTGTTTTACAAGTAATGGGCTCTCTAGTCGCCACAATGACTGTAAAAACGCAACATGGGATGTAGAAAGAGCGTAGAGTTACCACTATGGAGATGTGGTGTTTTCTCCAAAGTCTATTATATGTAGTGTTATATTTACAAAAGCTCCTTGTTCTATGGGACAAGTTTGAGATTCTTTCCAACTCTAAAACTAT
>NW_005206228.1:0-202 GCF_000412655.1 Myotis brandtii
CAAAGGGGCACGCAGGGCACCACAGCCCCAGCCAGCACCCGCCTAGCCGCTTCCCCGGCCTCTAGGGAGACGGTGTGGCCTTGATGGCACCAGGAGATGACGTCGTTCACCTGAGGAGGGAAAGCCCATCCAGGGAAGAGGCTTTGCCCAGATCCCGCCCGGGGAGTGGGCCTGCGTTCTCCTGCCCAGGTGCCCGGGCAGC
>NW_005206229.1:0-202 GCF_000412655.1 Myotis brandtii
CCTGCGCTGCATCCTCAGAATCCATTGGTTGCAGCCATCTTGGGGGTAGGCTCTCTTAGGAACATGTGTGAGCATGCATGCATGTGTGTGTGCATGCTTACATGTGTGTGGTATGCATGCGTGTGAGGGGCCAGTGATAGTACTGCCACCTAGAGGTGTTGGTGTTGAAAGGAGAGGAGGCTCAGTGTAAGGCTTGAAAGCT
>NW_005206230.1:0-202 GCF_000412655.1 Myotis brandtii
CCTTTAATGCAACTGCAGAAGTTGTAAAATAAGTGACAGAATCTGTTTAAAAATCACCTGGCACAGCTGACTACTCAACGAGGTGAGGTTTTGGGTTTGTTCCCACATGGGAAAAGGAGGGAAACATTAAAATGATTGCTCAGCCTTTAAAAATCTTCATACAACATTTAAAGACGACAGACCATTCAACAGGTTGAAAATC
>NW_005206231.1:0-202 GCF_000412655.1 Myotis brandtii
TTGCAAAGTTGCTTTCTGCAAAGATGATGTCACTTTATAGGGCCACCACCAAGCATGTTTCCTCTGTTAGGCGATTTGTTCATTGTTACATAGCAAGTCCATGTAGAGCCGGGTTTCAGACCCAATTCCAGCGTCTATACCCTTAACTACTATTCTGCACTTAAAGCTGACTTGTGGGAGAGGAGAGGAGTTTTCTGTAACC
>NW_005206232.1:0-202 GCF_000412655.1 Myotis brandtii
CCTCCCTTTCAGGTTCTAAACAGGCACAGCCCTACGGATTGTTAGAGATCCGACCAGATTAGCAGCATTTGGCCTGGCATGACGGTAAGCAATTAAATACCCCTGGTTTGCATGAGGAATGAAAATTATTTGCTCGTTAGGAATGAGAATGATTAATTTGGTAATAAAGTTGCATACTCTGCATTTCTTTTATAGCTTTCTC
>NW_005206233.1:0-202 GCF_000412655.1 Myotis brandtii
ACACAGGCTGCCCTGGGAAAAGCAACAGCAAATGTTCTGTCTCTGTGGTTGTTTCTTCACACAAATCCCACCCCCCCACACACATCTGGGGACACACACCCCGCCCCCCATACACACCGAGTCCCACCAGGTGCTGCTCACCTCACGCCCAGCGGCAGGAACACCCACCGCCCGGGAGAAAACACGGGGGGACGAGAGCGGC
>NW_005206234.1:0-202 GCF_000412655.1 Myotis brandtii
CTGGCTCTCGGTTGGGGTGGGGTGGTCCACGGAGCCACACCCAACAACTCAGACTTCACTATCCCCACCGGCCACCATGTGTCTTTGTCTCTCAGCTTTATTGGAAGGTGGGGTGAAGAGGGGCGCTGTCTTCAGTGAAGACACACACAGCTCAGGATTCTTCCCGCTCTGCCACCAGCTAGGTCTGCCCTCCTTTCAGCCC
>NW_005206235.1:0-202 GCF_000412655.1 Myotis brandtii
CTCCTGTACTTCTTTCTGGGAGAAGGCTGCCCCCTAAGTCTTTCCCTAAAGCCAGACAATTCAGTTCCTCCTTGTATGTCCCTGGCACTTCTCAAGCTGCTGCCCCAGAGCTGCAGCTCAGAGTCATGAATGTCAGTGAACAAATCCGTGTGTGGGCTCTTTAAGAGAATGCCTGGAACTTCAGCAGCCCTCTGTCTCACTC
>NW_005206236.1:0-202 GCF_000412655.1 Myotis brandtii
GTGTGCTAACTATTCACACTGAATTGACTCCTTGTTTACTCGTCTTACTAAGCAGGCAGCAATTTGTGATCAAAATTCATCAGTTTAAAGAGTTGGTATTCTCTGGGAGTTACTGTTCACTGGTTACAGATTTTCTCTTGGAAAGATTTAAAATGTTCTGGGGTAGGATGATGGTGATGGTGATGGTGATGGTGATGGTGAT
>NW_005206237.1:0-202 GCF_000412655.1 Myotis brandtii
TTATCATTGTGACTTTAGTTTGCATCTTCCTAATGATTAATGATGTGGAACATATTTTTATGTGCTTGTTGGTCACATATATATTTTTTGAGGAAGTGTTAGTTCAAGTTCTTTGCTCATTTTAAAACTGCTTTTTTTTATTGAGTTGTAGAAGTTCTCTATATAGTCTGGATACTAGCCCCTATGTGATATATGTTTTGCA
>NW_005206238.1:0-202 GCF_000412655.1 Myotis brandtii
AGAGAAGTTTTTATTATGTCATGAACACGATCGACTCGAGTGGGGCTGGGAGGCTGAGCAAGTGCGCAGGTGGCGGTGATACAACTAGGACCAGGGAAGCTTTGGGGAGTGAGCAGAGCCCTCGTGATAGTGGTGAGAGCATGTGATCCGTGAACTCCCATCACGTATGCGTGGTACCTCTCACGTGGGCCAGAAGAGGTCA
>NW_005206239.1:0-202 GCF_000412655.1 Myotis brandtii
ATCTAAATGAGGCTGGGTATATTTCTTTCTTTTTTTTTGCCCCCCCCCCTCCTCTCAGGAAGGGAGGGATAAATTGGAACGGACAGGTATCTATGACTTAGAAAGTGGAGAGATGGATATTGAGTCTATATTTTTCAAGACCAGTCTGTTGCCTCATTAACCTGGAATTGAGCTAATGAAAAAATTGCTAAATTATTGAGAA
>NW_005206240.1:0-202 GCF_000412655.1 Myotis brandtii
CCCGAGGGACAGAACTAACTCGGGATTGCGTGCTGAGCAATTCACCAAGTGGGAGCAGAGCCCGCCGCTCACACACTAGGAGCTTCATGAACGTGCGAGACGCCAGGAGCTTTATGGGGACGAGGGGACGACACACAATTAGAGAGCAGGGTCCCCCACGCTCAATGGTAGGGCCTCGTTTTTACTCGACATCTTTTAAGTC
>NW_005206241.1:0-202 GCF_000412655.1 Myotis brandtii
GTATAAAAGTGCACTTAAATAAAGGGCGAAAGAACTGCGCCTGTTGGGTAGAGCACTCAAAAGATATATACACAGACTACCTGCACAGTAGGGAGGCTGCACACCTACTGCACTGGACCCAAAAGAAAACAAAAAGTCTGCCCTACCGAGTTGTTTGAGGAGGAAAGAATTTTTGAATCATACTCCACTTTGATTCATCCCC
>NW_005206242.1:0-202 GCF_000412655.1 Myotis brandtii
CCCTGCAGTTCTCCCCATGGACTGCCCCCAATTCCTAAAACTCCCTCAAACCTGCCTATTTTACCCCTAAAAACTCCTGTCAGTACCCTCAGTCTATGATATGGCTGTGAAAAGGTCACCATCCATTCAGCTGATGGAGCCACATGTGAGGTGGCCCAGAAAAGTGGTGTAGAGAACAAAGAGAACCAAACGGTTAAAGAGG
>NW_005206243.1:0-202 GCF_000412655.1 Myotis brandtii
CCGTCCCTGGCCTTTCCATGCGCCACCAGCTTCCATTTACCAGAACCGCCTGCTGACAGCACCTCCCCACCTAGAGCCTCCGGCCCCCACATTTTGGTCCTCAGTCCCCAGATGGACACACTCCGAGGGCATCCACGGGCTTTGACACCTCTTAAAAGCTGTTGTAGGGCCCTAACTGGTTTGACTCAGTGGATAGAGCGTC
>NW_005206244.1:0-202 GCF_000412655.1 Myotis brandtii
CTCTCTCTCTCTCTCTCTCTCTCCCTCCCTCCCTCTCGCTCTCCCCCACTCCCATCCTCTCTCTCTAAAATTCAATGGAAAAATACCCTCAGGTGAGGATGAACAAAAATAAGTAAATAAATGAACAAATAAAGAGAATGGTGCCCCTCGCCTTCCTCCAGGTGCGGGGGACTCGGGCGGTTGGGGCGGGAGACCGACGCCC
>NW_005206245.1:0-202 GCF_000412655.1 Myotis brandtii
TGCAATGTTTGAGTTTCTCTATTAAACTAGTTTTCTACGTATTTTTCTATACCTTCCACAACTCAAAGAAACATTAGAATAAGCTCTACCATAACTCATTCCCTACAATGATATGGAAGCTTTTGCTTTGCTTGACCTCTTAAACAAGAATCAGGGATCTTGGTACTATTTCAATGTAGCCTCTGATATTTATAATGCTCCT
>NW_005206246.1:0-202 GCF_000412655.1 Myotis brandtii
GTTTCTCTCAAAGTTTAGAGCCAGGAGATATTTTGTTCTTCATGATAAACTGCTGTATATATATATAAATTACCAATTTATTCCTAGAAATTCTTTTTGAGTAGAAGCCAGATATATCATGTTTTTAGTTATCTGTCAAAACCTAGTGTTGGGCATAAGGGATTCACCCAAAATTATTTGTGAAGTGAATGAATGAATGACT
>NW_005206247.1:0-202 GCF_000412655.1 Myotis brandtii
CAACAACATCTCGGTGGGGAAGTTGCGTGATTGTCCTCAGCCTCAGGTACCTGGGGAGCAAACCGCTTGGAAAACAGTGATTTCCACGCAGAGCGGAATGGCACGTAGGCGGCCGCAAGTGGACAAGAGCCACGATGCTCCGATGATGGTGTTTCTGTGACGCCGCTTCTCACCCCTTTGCTAAATGCTGATTAAAAAAAAA
>NW_005206248.1:0-202 GCF_000412655.1 Myotis brandtii
CAGACTGTAATTTGAAAACAGGTCTGTCTGCCTCCCACGCTCATGCTCTTTCCACCTCGTCTTGGTTGAATTAATATGTGGCAATAAAAAGGGGTCCCAGGAAGAACATGACTCTGTTCGTTGCTCCCGCCGCTTGGAATCCTCATGTCCCTTTCCCCTCCCAGTACCTCTAAAATAGCGATTCCTAACATAGCGCTGCTGC
>NW_005206249.1:0-202 GCF_000412655.1 Myotis brandtii
TCTAAAATGCACATTTTATGACAGAGCTGTGCAAGTATGTAGTCTATTTACTAAAGAATGGCAACCTAAGCCTATATTATTCTATTTAATCAAGAGACATTTCATTACCTGGCAAGTTATTTTCATCCAATCATTATTTTTGCTGAAAGCAGAATAAATGATTTACTATTTTAATAATTATTTCAATTGGATGATAAATTAT
>NW_005206250.1:0-202 GCF_000412655.1 Myotis brandtii
AAATAATACAGAGTGTGGGGAAATAGGATGAATTTCTCTTTAGATATGCTGATACTGAGGTGCCTGCAAGTTACTCAGGTAGATATTTAGTGATAAAAGTATAGTCTGGGAGAGACAGAGGTCATAGTTGCAGGTGGGTGGTGGGTATTTGGAAATCTTACAAACGAGAGATTTTCATTGAAGCCATAACAGTGATTCAAAT
>NW_005206251.1:0-202 GCF_000412655.1 Myotis brandtii
AGAAGGAAAGATAAAATAGGCTCTTTCAAACAAAGACTACTATGAATTTGCTAAGAGAGTAGATTTCAGGTGTACACACACACGCACACACACACACATGAAAAAAAACGGTAACCATGTGAGGAAATGATATACTAAATGGTACTACTTAGTAACTATTTCACTATGCATCCTATATAATAAAAGGGTAATATGCAAATTG
>NW_005206252.1:0-202 GCF_000412655.1 Myotis brandtii
GCATGAGGGTTCTCTTTTCACCACATCCTCACCAAAATTTGTTGTTTTGTTGATTTATTGATGAGAACCATTCTGACATGTATAAGATGATATCTCACTTTGGTTTAAATTTGCATATCTCTGATGTATTAGTGACCTTGAGCATCTTTGTATATGTCTATTGACCATCTTTGGAGAAGTGTCTATTCAGGTCCTTTGTCCA
>NW_005206253.1:0-202 GCF_000412655.1 Myotis brandtii
CACTATGCATCCACATCTTGACTAGACAACTTATGGTAAAGAGACAGTAGGAGATTGTCACTGTAAATGACAAAGCTGACCTTTCAAACTCTTCAAAGCTAACATGCTGTGCACTTACATTAGTACACTGCCTGCCTCCTAATACTTACTGAGAAACACTAAGGCATTATATCTAACTAGAGGCCTGGTGCATGAAATTCAT
>NW_005206254.1:0-202 GCF_000412655.1 Myotis brandtii
CATTGAGAGAAACGTCCATGTCTGACTGCTTTGTGACTGTCTTTTGAGGGCTCTGAGAGCAGACTGTACCTGGTGGGCTGGAAAGAAGTGAACGTTCCCGTTCTCAATTATCCCCAAATGATATAAAGCTTGGGGCAGGAGATGAGGGCTCAGGAGATGGACCTTACTCATGTTTTCTTAAATTAATTCTTCCAGAACAGAC
>NW_005206255.1:0-202 GCF_000412655.1 Myotis brandtii
AAACCTTATCTGATAGCATTCATGTTTTGTTCAATATTTTATCTGTGCTACATTAAAAAACTTCATACAGCCATTTAATGATAATACATGAATACCCCTCTCAAATACCACCAGCATTATCAAATCCTCACAGTGGCATTGGTGCAGATTTTGCTGTTTGAATTGAGAATCAAATGTAATACTGTTCGGGTCAAGATGGCAG
>NW_005206256.1:0-202 GCF_000412655.1 Myotis brandtii
GGAGGGACATATCTAATATTTTTAACAATAAAGACTTTAAAAAAAAAGATTGCCCAGAAAATGTTAAATGGGACACCTTTGAAAGACGGCTTGAAGCTGAGGGAAGAATGGAGATATGCTAATTCCTCGTAAGATCCATCATCTAATCTCACTTTTGGCTTCACCTGTTTTCTACTTCTGTGACTGTCTACAACTTTTTGTG
>NW_005206257.1:0-202 GCF_000412655.1 Myotis brandtii
AGATCATGGAACAAAGTCTTGTTTGATCAGAAATTTAGAAAAAGTGTTATTGGTGGTAGTTGAAGGTGGAAGAAAAAATGATTTTTTTTTTAAATAGAAGTGAGAAAATTGTTGAAAGAAGGTGTCATAAATGGTGAGAGTAAGAGAATAAGGAAGCACTTATTATGAAAGAGTTGTGATTATAACCTAGGGTGAATGAAAT
>NW_005206258.1:0-202 GCF_000412655.1 Myotis brandtii
CCCTATGTTCATAGCAGCCTAAGTGCCCATCAGCAGATAAGTGGATGATATATACTATTTTTAAAGTTTTGATAACTTATCATAGATGATGGTTAAGATCAAATTACTCTCCCATTCTCTTATCTCCCATCTTTAGAAATGCATAGCCATTTGAATGCCTCTAGGTTACACCTATACTTTTAGGTGGAACTTCCACATCAAT
>NW_005206259.1:0-202 GCF_000412655.1 Myotis brandtii
ACCTCCCCTCTGGACCTCCCAAATAGGTTAATGGTACCAACGTCTCTCTACCATCAATTCAAAATAGTGACTTATTTTGGTTTGCTGTCTTGATTTTTCTCCTCCCACACTCCATCCACCAGCCCCAAAGATAATATGTCTCTGTCTCTTGGAGCTTCTCACTTGACACTTTTAAAAAATATATTTTATTGATTTTTTACAG
>NW_005206260.1:0-202 GCF_000412655.1 Myotis brandtii
CTGGTGTCCTGATGTAGCTTTTCCAGATCCAAGCCCCTGAGGGGGCAGCTCAGGGCTGGGGAACCCGGCGAATGGACCCTGCACTAGAGAAAGCGGGGCTGCCCTTCGTGCCAGGAGGTGGGGTACGCACAGGGAGCAGGGCACACTCCTGCCGCCACCACAACGCGAATGAGCCCACAGCAGGCCTGAGCGGTGGCTTGTT
>NW_005206261.1:0-202 GCF_000412655.1 Myotis brandtii
ATCACCGTGATGTCACCGCGACTCAGGCCCCCAGTCATGGGGCAGCGACGGGAGCTTCCATGGTCTGTCATCCTGGAATCATCCCCCGGCTGACCAGCAAGTCAGGGTCGGGGCCGCCTGGGGGGCCTCCTGAGCTCCACGGGCCAGGGCCCGGGTCTTCCCAAAGGCCCTGGTCTCCTCTGCCCACCAGGTGGCTGCCTGT
>NW_005206262.1:0-202 GCF_000412655.1 Myotis brandtii
TGCTTGGTCTGCTGTTTTTACCATTTGGTGGGTGAAACATAACACGCCAACTGAATTGAATAAATGCGTGGTGATGACTGGTCTTAATGGAGTTTGCACAACCACTGAATCGTCTAGCCAAGGCTGGGATTTGGAGACGAGGGAAAGCAAGGAAACTACCTGGGAAAGGTTTTTCTTAGTGAATCTCGAGGGATAAAGACCA
>NW_005206263.1:0-202 GCF_000412655.1 Myotis brandtii
TGTGGGGGATCCTTTTCTAAAGTCAAATTGGGATTCTGGGCACTTCCTGTTTCTTTCCTTTCAGCATATAATTGCGGTTTGTTCATTAACCACTCACTTCTACAAGAATATTTTTTTAGTAGTCAAATTGTTAAGTATCCAAATGGAAGGGATCTGGGAAAATACCACCCCCCCTCATTAAAATAATTAGTTTACTATCATA
>NW_005206264.1:0-202 GCF_000412655.1 Myotis brandtii
GAGGGAGAGAATATCCACATTCAGTGGCATGATGAGCCAGCTCCTGGGAGACAGGAGGAGGAACAGGCCAGCCAGGGTGGACCAGGGCAGCCAGACTGCCTTGGCCCAGGGGACCGGACATAGAGTGTTAAAGGGAGAGGGGATGTTTGGGGAACAGAAGCAGAGGGCAGATCAAGATAAGTCCCCCCATCAGCTGTCCTCT
>NW_005206265.1:0-202 GCF_000412655.1 Myotis brandtii
AAAAAAAAAATCTACCTTCACACTTAATTGAAAGAAACTCTAGATCAAAAATAATTTTCACACATTATAAAGGCATTGTTTTTCTGCCTTCTATCTTTGGGTATTGCTCTATCGATATTTACTGCCTTTCTGATCTTGGCCATGTGTATAAAATCTGTGTTCTTCTCTCTGGAAGGTTTTAGAATCTTATCTTTGTCCTCAA
>NW_005206266.1:0-202 GCF_000412655.1 Myotis brandtii
AGCAACAAATAATTATCAAGATCAAATTCCATGCATACTTATTATAAGAAAAATAAGATGCAGAATAATATCCCTACAGAAAATAAAAATTTTAATATTAGCTTGTCATTTAAAATGACATAAAGCATGAAAGAACAAAGTACAGGAGTATTAAGACAAAACAGAAAAGAGGTGACACAAGTCTTGAAAGGATTTGAAAAAA
>NW_005206267.1:0-202 GCF_000412655.1 Myotis brandtii
CAGATACCTGTAATGTCTAAAAAAATCTTAGTACCTCATACTTCCCAGCTATAGTCATACTAGTCATGGCCTTACCTGCCTTGCTAACTTTTACATGTTTGTTTGTTTTCTAATTTTTGTTGTTCTTGTTAGTCCTCATCCGAAGATATTTTTCCATTGATTTTAAGTGAGAGAGTGGAAAGGAAAGGAGAGAAAAGGAGGA
>NW_005206268.1:0-203 GCF_000412655.1 Myotis brandtii
TTTTTTAAAAAGAGCAAAGGACCTGAACAGAGTTTTTAAAAAATTAATAGATACATGAAAAGGTGCTCATCATGACTAATCATTAGGGAAATGCAAAACAGAACCACTATGAGGTTTCACCTCACATCTGTAAGGGCCCGATTTGACAAATACTGGCAGGGATGTAGAGAAAAAGGAACCCTGTACATGGTTGTGTTAATCAT
>NW_005206269.1:0-203 GCF_000412655.1 Myotis brandtii
GGGCTTTTTATTGTCCCGCCTGTGTCTCCCCGTGACCCTGTCTCCCCGTGACCGTGTTTCCCCGTGACCCTGTCTCCCCGTGACCGAGTCAGAGCCCGTGAGTTAGGTCTGAGCCGAAGTGAACCTGGGGGAGGACGGCTGCTTGAGGTCCGGCTCCTCAGGTCCTCCTGTGGCTCCCACCTCCACGACCCTGCTCTGCCCCG
>NW_005206270.1:0-203 GCF_000412655.1 Myotis brandtii
GAGCCCTCAGGGGGATGTCCGGCTGACGGCTTAGGCCTGCGGGGAGTGGGCCTAAGCCATCATTTGGATATCCTTAGCACTGTCGCAGAGGCGGGCCACTGCACTCACCAGGTGTCAGCCCAGGTTGTGGCTGAGTGGCGCTCCCGCTATGGGAGCACACTGGCCGCCAGGGGGAAGCTCCTGCGTTGAGCGTCTTCCCCCTG
>NW_005206271.1:0-203 GCF_000412655.1 Myotis brandtii
GTAGTGTTACTGGCATTATGTATCTATACTCTGTCCCCCTGAAATGAATGAGCCATATGCCTCTACATTTCTCTCTAAACCTAAATCAGGTGATGTGTGCATTGAGTGTACCTGTGTGTTTGAACATGCATCCATAGGAATGCATGCGTGAACATGTTAACACTCGAAGGGTCACTGCCTGAAATATGAGGCCAATAGGAACA
>NW_005206272.1:0-203 GCF_000412655.1 Myotis brandtii
TTTGCAAGCCTAGAGAATGAATGTTTTGATCAGATTAGGAAGTTTCTCATTGCTCTCAGCATGAACTGTTACTCCGCTTGTTCATGTGGAGACTGTGGGGCTGAATCTGTTATCAAGTTACACGTGTGGTTTCAAATGAGGTCCCAGGAACTGCAGAAGCACTGGAGAAAGATTGACCTTCAGCTGTTAATACCCTGGGCTCC
>NW_005206273.1:0-203 GCF_000412655.1 Myotis brandtii
TCTTGTGCCAATTTTATTATTAGTCCAGCTATAAGAATTCAAGAGGGACAGAGGAAGGACTTCCCATCCCCCACACTGCACCGATTCTTCCTCCCAACTCCTCCTCAAGGTGAAGCAGCTAGAATAAGTACATTCTGATTACAACATACTGTGCTTTCTCTCATTGTAATTTCTAATCATCAAGATGAGGGCCACAGCACCAG
>NW_005206274.1:0-203 GCF_000412655.1 Myotis brandtii
ATGGTGCTCTAGTGGCCTACAGAATGTTGAAAGAATTATGAAACTGAATATATTAATAGATGTTTCTAAAGTGTTACATAAAGCAAAGAACTTCATTGTCCTTTTTCTAATTTGAATGTGTGTAGACCTTGTGTTATTTTTATTTAAGGTTGTTTTAAACCAGAACCCTATGAGGCTGCTTCATGGATTACATATACAAATTA
>NW_005206275.1:0-203 GCF_000412655.1 Myotis brandtii
TGTACTCAGCCCCATCCCCGTGAAACATAATTCCTTACCCAAGAACAGGCTGCAGAACAACAGGGCTCCCCACCCTTCTCTCCACCAATGGCTCTCTAAGTACCTTTAGTGACCCAAAGAGTTCAGGACCCCAAGCAGGACCTCCATAATAGGCTCTCTATCTATCAGCTTTTAGTACATGATATATTCTTATCTCTTCCAAA
>NW_005206276.1:0-203 GCF_000412655.1 Myotis brandtii
GTGTACTAAGGTTCCTTTTTCTCCACATTCTTTCCAGAACTTGTTGTTTATTGATTTATTAATGGCACCCATTCTACAAGGTGTGAGGTGGTATCTCATTTTCCTTTTAATTTGAATCTCTATGATTATTAGTGATATTTTATAAGTTGAAGATCCAAAGTGATACATAATGAACTGTGATTTAGGATAGTATTTGTTTAACC
>NW_005206277.1:0-203 GCF_000412655.1 Myotis brandtii
TTATTTTTAAGTTGGTCATTCAGAATTGAATCCCCTTCTTTTGAAGAGTCTGTTGTTTTTGGAGGTGGACCGTGACCTTCACTGTAGAAGCTGGAAATAGCAAGTGAAGAACAGAGAGAAATATTCCCAAAGATGGTGGGCTCTGGAACCAGAAAATGAGGTTTAATGCCAGTTCTGCATGTACAGGCATAACTCAGATATCT
>NW_005206278.1:0-203 GCF_000412655.1 Myotis brandtii
TAATATTTCCCTTTTTCTTTTCTTAAAAAAACACCCAACTATATGTTAGTTCCATAGGCCAGATGTTCCAAGGGTGTCTAGAGTTTCACAAGGTTGAAATCACAGTGTCGGCTTGGCTGAGTTCTTGACTGGAGGTTCCAGAGAAAAAAAATCAATTTTCAAGCAAATTTGGGTTGTTGGTAGAAATAGTTCATTGTAGTTGT
>NW_005206279.1:0-203 GCF_000412655.1 Myotis brandtii
AGCACAAATGAGGCACAAATGCAGTCTTCCTAAGGGAGTGATGCTGGAAGAAAGCAACAGTACACTTGATTTTGGTCTTAACCGAGAGTGGAAAAGGGGAGCCTAGTGAGAAAGTCATTGCAACGATCAGATCAGGAGCAGGGATTGTGGCTGCAGAGATGGAAAGGAAGGGTCAACAGGGCGGGACTAAGGTGAGTATCTTA
>NW_005206280.1:0-203 GCF_000412655.1 Myotis brandtii
GAAAAACTTTTGGCAAGAGGAGGTCTCCCACTGGACCCTTGACTGAACAGTGGCCTAAATGCAGGCAGCAAGGGGCGGCTGGTTTGCCCTGAATGAAGTGCACCCGGTTCAAACTGCGAATCCTGGAGGGACCTTGTTCCACCGTTTCCTTTCTATCACTGACTGTCAGCAAACACCTCTGCGCCACCTGAGTCCTACCAGAG
>NW_005206281.1:0-203 GCF_000412655.1 Myotis brandtii
AAGCCAGAGGGCCAGGATTCAAGCCAGATCCTGTTAAATTTTACAGATGAAAAAACAAGACCCAGAGAGGTTACAAGAATAATAAGTGGTGGAGGGAGACTTGAACCCAAAATTTGGGCTCCAGAGTCCATGTTCATAACCTCTTGGGTACCTTGACTCTCAAATAAGCATGCAGAATTACTCTGTAAACTGTAAATGCAGAA
>NW_005206282.1:0-203 GCF_000412655.1 Myotis brandtii
AAATAAGACCCCACATTAACCCCAGATTCACAGCAAAAAGTATGGCAGTGATTCTGCCTCATATCTTTTGAGAGTTTAAAGAGCAAATACAGAAATGCAATGCATAAAAATGGTGCAAACAAAGGAACTACTTTTACGTTAAGTGACATTGTTTGTTTAGTGTATTAGCCCAGATGGACAGAGAATATCTTGTTCAATTTTTT
>NW_005206283.1:0-203 GCF_000412655.1 Myotis brandtii
TCCTTCCCGCCAGGGCAGCAGGAGGTGACTGCCCACAACACCCGTGTCTGTGGGCTCTGCCCCGCCGGCTGGCAGCTGTCCACCGCCCTGCAAGGACACGCAGGAATAGACTTAGAGGCCTCCTTGGAGGGAGGGCCGTGGCCACTGGTCTGGAGGACGGGGAGCACAGCACCTGTCCCGGAGAGAGGCCCCAGGAGCAGCCC
>NW_005206284.1:0-203 GCF_000412655.1 Myotis brandtii
AGCCTAATCATCAAGGGCAAAAAAAACTCTGCCAAAGCCCACCCTGTTGGTTGGGATCGAGAAACCTGCTGCCCAGTGGGCAGGCCAGTACTCGGGTCACCTAATTAAAGGCAAAGTTCAGGTCACCTCTCATTCATCCCAGAGATGCCCCCCTGCCAGGTACCCATCACCCTCCTTCCAGATGCATCCATCGGCCCTGCAGG
>NW_005206285.1:0-203 GCF_000412655.1 Myotis brandtii
TTTGTTTAATTGGAGGAACTAGCAACATTCAAGTTTTTTCTAGAAAGATATTTAAAAAATGAGAGCTAGTGGAAAAATCTTTTGATTGCATAAAGGATTGTGATGTCAGCTACCTGAACGCTGATTCACAGAGTGGGGCTTAGGTCTCCTTGAGTCCTAGGGGACAGGGATTGCTGAACTACATAGATCTATGGCCCAAGGCA
>NW_005206286.1:0-203 GCF_000412655.1 Myotis brandtii
ATATAACATTTAAAAATGTTATATTTATAAGCCTTTACATATCTTACTTAACTCTCCCAGCAACTTTATGAGTAGATGCTATTATCCCCGTTTTTTGTGAGAGAAATTGAGCCAAAGAAAGATTAAGTGACATGCCTGGGACCATTATCTGTGAGAGTCCAGGGAATGAGTTATCATTCACTAGACCCTTCTCCCCTCTCCTT
>NW_005206287.1:0-203 GCF_000412655.1 Myotis brandtii
CAGTCCCGGCTGAGCAGGGAGGAAAGGCAATCTTGCCCCGATGCCTCGTTTAAGTCAACACTGACCTGTTTTCACTGACGTCATTGGACACTAATCTCTAATTTGTTTCCCATTATCATTCCAAGATCTCTTCCCATTTCTCTGCTGCTGTTCCTCCTGCCATTTGTTTCTTTCCAGGCTTCTCTATTATTAAATAACTATGC
>NW_005206288.1:0-203 GCF_000412655.1 Myotis brandtii
GGCAATGAGCGCTGCTTCTTAGCCGTGCCTGACTCACAGCAGGTGGCCGGGGTCCTTTGTAAGGGCTCTTCCAGCTCTCAAAGCCCATGGCTCCGTGGTTTCCATGTTCAACGGCAAGGCCCTGGTGGGTAGCACAGCAAGGCAGAGGAGGGAGAGGCTCGTGTGTGGCTTTGAATCATCAGGGGAAGTTTTGGGAAGGAGGC
>NW_005206289.1:0-203 GCF_000412655.1 Myotis brandtii
CCAAGCCACTGAATTGAGGCTGGCCTTTAATATAGCTTTGACCAATGGAATGAGGTTGAAGTGGTTTTATGTGAGTTTGAACCAAAGCCTCTAAAAGTCTCCAAGTTTCTATGCTGTGTTCTTGGAACACTGCCTGACCCTGCTAGAGAGGCTACATGGAGAAGATTCTAGACCAGAGGTCCTCAAACTTTTTAAACAGGGGG
>NW_005206290.1:0-203 GCF_000412655.1 Myotis brandtii
AATGCCAAAATAGTCAGATACCTAGGGACCAGCAATACTCAGAACAATGACAGCGAGGAACACTCAAAAGATTCAGAGTCACAATCAGAGTCTGGTTCAGGAAACAACCATAGATCTGCCCAAGGCCAGTCAGGAGATAGCTCTGGATATTCTGGGTCCCATCAAAGGCAGACAGCCCATCAAGGGCCACCTGAGTCTATCCA
>NW_005206291.1:0-203 GCF_000412655.1 Myotis brandtii
TTTTGTTGTATAGGATGACACGCCAACCAACTTAGCCACACCAGCCAGCGCCTGAGATGCAGTTATTTTATTGTTAATACTTATTGTTTGGAGATGGCTGAACTAACTAATGACATGGCTAATACTTCTTCTCTATCCCCATAAACATGTCTTTGAGTTTTCAGCTTATGTACATACTAGAGGCCCTGTGCATGGATTCATGC
>NW_005206292.1:0-203 GCF_000412655.1 Myotis brandtii
GTACCACCAGCCCCACAGTTACTTTTCTTCATACATCTGACCCAGTAGCAAATTCTGGGCAGTGCTATTTCTAAAACATCCCAATCTGACCACCCCTCCCCAACACCACCTGTATTCATGTTCAATGTTGCATAAAAAATTACCCCAAATTTAGTGGCTTAAAACGACACCCATTTGTTATCTCACCATGTCTGGTCAGATGG
>NW_005206293.1:0-203 GCF_000412655.1 Myotis brandtii
CCTCCTATACACACCCCGACTGAGATCAAACTACAACTTAGGTATGTTGACCTGACCGGGAATTGAACCTGTAACCTTTTGGCATATGGGACAACACTCCAACAAATGAAGCTACCCACCCAGTCAGGGCCTACGTATTACTTTTATTTATTCACTATTTATTTTATTTTTACATGAATTATTTTGTATCTGTTATTTTTTTT
>NW_005206294.1:0-203 GCF_000412655.1 Myotis brandtii
AAGCAAGAGGCCTTTCAGAGAGTCATTAACCAATGCCCCAATTCAGTAAGAGACAATTAATATTCCAAAATATCCAATGATCACTTTCAAATAACACTACTGTCCGTACCTGGTCTCTGAATAATAAAAATATCAACAGAATCACTAATAACAATAATAATACCTTATATTAATTCTTAGTTTTATCAGTTCTGTAATTTATC
>NW_005206295.1:0-203 GCF_000412655.1 Myotis brandtii
AATAATATTGAATTTAAACTGTAATTAAAAAATAAAATTAAAATAAATTGTTTGGGGTATAAATAAATATTGATATAAAAATGAAAATATTAGGGCGAGAAGAAGGTTCAAATGAAGAGTGTTTGAAGAAGAAGGCCAGTCCGGGGAGAGAGCTCCTTTCTGAAACAGCAAAGATTATTTTAGGATATTTGAGTTTACATTTA
>NW_005206296.1:0-203 GCF_000412655.1 Myotis brandtii
CCTAGCATGCCTTTCTAGAAATTTCTCTTTCTCTCCAAGATGATTATTGAATACCTCCTCTTCTCTCCATATCCTTCTCCATCCCCTGCTCCCCAAGTCCCCCCCTGAGGCTGTTAAACATACACATTTGCACAAGTGCTTCTTGTGTGTCTCCCAGCAGAGCGAACTCTTTGGGGGCGAGAAAGGACTGGTCTGTTTTGCTC
>NW_005206297.1:0-203 GCF_000412655.1 Myotis brandtii
ATGCATCATACAGGACACTGATATAGTTAACAAAACATTGTCCTTTTTCTTCGTAAATAATAGCAAATTAAAAATGGATACATGTGCTAAGGATAATGTCAGCAACATTTAGCTTTAGAAGAATTAAACTGTGGGAACAAAAAGGATGGACAGAGAGAAACCTCATACTGGAATGGAGCAACAGACAGATTTGCTGTATATTT
>NW_005206298.1:0-203 GCF_000412655.1 Myotis brandtii
GGCAGGGAAGGAGGGCTGGCTAGGTGAGGGCTGAGGACGTGGTGAGCTGACAGGAAACCGAGGTCTGGTTTCTGCTCTGTCGGCTCTGCCTGTAGGACCATCCCGCCCTCTGTCCTGAGGCCGCCCGCCGCCTCGGCCCCATCTTCACCACCTGCTGGCTGAGCCCGGCTCCCATCTTCCCTCCTCCAAACGAAGGCTCCCTT
>NW_005206299.1:0-203 GCF_000412655.1 Myotis brandtii
ACATTTGGGTGGGATAATTCTTTGCTGTAGTCATGTCCTATGCCTTGTAGGATGTTCAGCAGTACCCCTGAGCCCTACTGATCGAAGGCCAGATGTATCCTGCTGCCCCCCCCCCGCCCCATTTCTTCAGACACTGCTACATGTCCCTAGGAGTAAAATTTTACCCCATTGAGAACCACTGTCCTAAAGGAACTTTGCAAGTT
>NW_005206300.1:0-203 GCF_000412655.1 Myotis brandtii
ACTAATGGAAGTCTTATTTTTAGTAAAATCATCTTAGTGCCGATTGATTCTCAGTCCCCAGTCATAAGTGGTCCTCTCTTCCTGGGTTGGGTAGGGGGTTATGGGAAGAAGTGGACAGGATACTGTTACAGAATTTACCATGTGACCGAAAAATACACAGGAGTACTCGGAAATACAGGAAAAACCCATTTATTTCCAGATGT
>NW_005206301.1:0-203 GCF_000412655.1 Myotis brandtii
CCGCCTTTGCTCTGGCCGGAGCTGCCTTTCCGCCTTCACTCCAGCCCAGAGCCGCCTTTCTGCCTTTGTTCCCGCCTGTAGCTGCCTTTCTGCCTCCCCATGCTGCCCAGAGGCCCGGAGCTGCTGGGTGGTACAGAACACCTGAGTCATTGCCATAGCGATGATGCAAGCGTCCCACCCCGCCCCTGGCCGCTCAGCGCCTG
>NW_005206302.1:0-203 GCF_000412655.1 Myotis brandtii
TACTTTTAAAAATACACTATATACTCTATCCCCAAACTAAAAGTTATTCACTTAAAACTGTTTTCATTGATTAACCATCTAAATATTCCAATTGAGTTCCAATTTTTAGAAATTGCAGGAAAAGGAAGATGATATGCCATATTTTTTTTAATTTAAGCACCTTTTCTTGCATTGTGCAAACTTAGTAGTACTTTTCCTAATTT
>NW_005206303.1:0-203 GCF_000412655.1 Myotis brandtii
AGGGTATGCTGGGAAGAAGGTCTTCCTCCCCCTGGCTTCCCAAGCCACCTCGCCTCCCTCCCCAAGAAATCGCCACCACTGACCCCTTCCAGTCTTTTTTTTAAAAAATCCTCACCTGAGGATATTTTTGTCCATTGATTTTTAGAGTGAGTGGCAGAGAGGGAGGGAGAGAGGAGAGAGAGAAACATTGATGTGAGAGAGAT
>NW_005206304.1:0-203 GCF_000412655.1 Myotis brandtii
CGGCTGCCTGCTCAGGGCTGGGCCTCACCCCGTCCCCGGCCGGGGGAGCCCCAGGCAGGGTCAGCATAGGGTCTCACGTGCCTTCCACGAGGCAGTAGCAGCGTCTGAGCTGCTCCCAAAAGACCCAGTGGGGTGACCCCATGGAGAGGGATGGATGCAGGTTCCAATGCAGCTGGGGGAGGCCCTCCCACTCCCCCCCTCCC
>NW_005206305.1:0-203 GCF_000412655.1 Myotis brandtii
TGCATGGACTGGTTATTCTCAGAGTTGTATGAGACCAGCCTGGAGAGAAGGTTGCTGATGATTGGGATCACTTAGCGGGTAAGCCAGGAAGCCATGACCATGAAGTGAAGGAAAGGGAAAAACACTTGTGTCTCAGGATTGGTGGTAACCCAGCCAACGTTAATAGGACCACTGGCTAGAGTCCTTGTCAGAGAGAGTGTGGG
>NW_005206306.1:0-203 GCF_000412655.1 Myotis brandtii
CTTGAACCTGGCCAAAACACTGTAGCTGCGCCCCATAGTAATGGACTTGAATTATGCATTTTTTTGAGAAAATCATAATTCATAGTGCCCTGTAGGCAGGGTTGGTGGGTGATGGGAGAAAACTGTTTTCAAGGCCCGGACATCTGTAGTCTGAGGGTGGGTCTGACCTTGAGTTCTGTCTCTATCTTTCATGGTGCACCCAT
>NW_005206307.1:0-203 GCF_000412655.1 Myotis brandtii
TTCCATGAACTCTTCCTTGATTCTCTCCATGCATCGCCCAACGACAGTGAATATAATCTCCTCCTTCCATGACTCATACCCATCTTCTGGCACTTTAGTTGTTCACTTGTGAAGTCTACTTGTATAGCACCTCCTAGGCCAGGGCTCTGGAAGGTCAGAGTCCATACAGGTGAACTGGGCCTGAGGATCCAGGCACTGGTGCT
>NW_005206308.1:0-203 GCF_000412655.1 Myotis brandtii
CCTTCCTTTTAATGCTGGTGTTCTCTAAGGGTTGAATGCTGCCTTCTCTTTTTCTCACTTTGCACACTCTTGATTGCTAATCTGTCTTCTCAAGTCTTTATCTATTATTGACAAATCAGTAGTTCCAGATCTCCTGTAGGAACCTCAAGCTCAGCAATTCAAATACTGAATGTGTAATTTCTTCCCTTTCCCCCTAAAAAGCT
>NW_005206309.1:0-203 GCF_000412655.1 Myotis brandtii
GGGGGTCCCTCCTCCACCTGATTCCTACAGCATTTCAAGCTACCGAGCACCAACTGGTGGTGGCCCTGCAGGAAGCCGATCTGACAGAAGGGGAGGCAGAAGCAGATATTAAAAACAAAACTTTGCAGCAAAATCCCTGTTCAGTGAAACAAACAAAACGTGGAACCTATCTGTCATAACCACCCTAGGGCTACCAAAAGAAA
>NW_005206310.1:0-203 GCF_000412655.1 Myotis brandtii
AAAATTTACTTTTTAAAGGCTAATATTTGCCCTTGTGAAGAATGACCTTACACTACATAACGGAGTAGAAAATAAACCAGACAGTGCCCTGAGAGACCATGGAGTTGTGTTTTTTTAAAAAAAAATAATGATTGTCATACTCTTAAGAAATGCATCACTCAAGATGCAATTTCCAAGTGGTAGGACCCAGTAATTTCTCTTGC
>NW_005206311.1:0-203 GCF_000412655.1 Myotis brandtii
AATAAACATAATTAAAATGTCCATACTACCCAAAGCATCTAAAGATTTAGTGCAATCCCTATCAAAATAACAATGGCATTTAAAAAAAAAAAAAAAAAACCTAGAACAAGTAATTATAAAATTTATGGAACCAGCCCTAGCTGGTTTGGCTTAGTGGATAGAGCAACAGCCTTCGGACTGAAGGGTCCCGGGTTCGATTCTGG
>NW_005206312.1:0-203 GCF_000412655.1 Myotis brandtii
GAGTCAGACCAAAAAGTCCAATAATCAAAAAAAAAAATCTGTTCCAAAATAAGGGAACAGAGGATACCAGGGAAAAGGAAATGATCACTGAAACAAAAGATTTTCCAGCAAATAAAGACATAAGTTTCCACATTGAAAGGACATACCAAGAACCAGCATGATGGACAAATTACCTTGAACTTTCAGAACACTGGAAACAAAGA
>NW_005206313.1:0-203 GCF_000412655.1 Myotis brandtii
CTGTCCCACGAAGACAGTGGAAGGGATGTGGCTGTGCCTCCCTGTGGGGCCGCAGTTCTGGGAGGAGTGGTCCTGGGAAGATGGAATGTGGGAGGCAGGAGGCATGGGTGGGGCAGGCGACTGCTGAGGAACCCAGCACCATTTCCCGGTGCTCCCTCCGCTGAAGCTGTGAGTGCCCCCAGGGGTGCAAACAGCCCAGCACT
>NW_005206314.1:0-203 GCF_000412655.1 Myotis brandtii
TAAGTTTACATTCAGAGACTTAGTTCTCAAACAACAGATTTGATTCATTAGCTAGCTTTTAGCTAAGCTTTTAAGAGAGCTCCAGAAAATACAGAAAAGAGGAAAATAGAATGCCTGCTCATAACCCGGCATCATAGGTCAGGAAGGTACTCCCAGATAACTCTCGAGAGCTATTTGTTTCAATCAAAGTTGGCTTACAATAA
>NW_005206315.1:0-203 GCF_000412655.1 Myotis brandtii
GTTAAGAACCGCTGTTCTAGGGTATCTAGATGGGTGTGCCAGTTCAGAATTGAGTTTTTAGTGCGTGCAGAAAACCCCAAAATATGGTAGCTTAAACAAAATAAGGGTTTATTTTTCTGACTTAATGAAAAATCCAGATCTAGGCAGTTGCTGATATTGCTCGACAGTGTCAAAGCTAAGGGTTCTGGAATTTGCTTGGTCTT
>NW_005206316.1:0-203 GCF_000412655.1 Myotis brandtii
GTTGGATTTATTATTCAATCTTTGTAGCCGTTTCTCCAATTGGCACATAATGTTGAAAACCGTTGTCTGGCTAACGCGCTTCAAATCGTATTGGCTTATAATGAAGAGGCCAAAGAAAAAGAAAACCTTGAAGCTGGGCTTTCCAACTAATGAGGAACTGGACATTGCAGAATTGAATGTGATTCAGTTGATGCAAATGCGTG
>NW_005206317.1:0-203 GCF_000412655.1 Myotis brandtii
TCTACTGAGCTTTGCTAAACCTTGCTTCTGGGGCTCACAATATCTTAATATCTTAACCTCTTAATATCATAATATATGATATTATAATATCTTAATATCATAATATCTTAACCCCTAGCCTACTTTATGCCTATCACTGTGGGCATTTTAAAGGCGATAGAAATGGGGAAAAAATCAGTTTTTAACCTTAATAAAGTTTTAGT
>NW_005206318.1:0-203 GCF_000412655.1 Myotis brandtii
CAGAAGCACCATGGCCCAGTGGGCCCACTTGCATTCCTGCTTTAGCTTATGGACATCATGTCCTACAGGCCCAAGTACAGGGGCTTGGGGGAGGGGAGCCCAGCACAGGGAACTATTCGTACACACAAAGTTTTTTAAGAAAACGTTTTGGGAAATTCCTTCAGCACTTAATTCATTTTAATTCCAATTAAGTAGGTAAAAAT
>NW_005206319.1:0-203 GCF_000412655.1 Myotis brandtii
TTTACAATCATCCACGTAGTCAACGTGAGATTGACTTCGAGGTGAGTCTTCTAAAAATAGTATAACTCAGAGGCATCTGTTTATATATAAATAGATTAGATAATTATCATCTATAATCAGAACTATGTAACGTTAATTTTTTTAAGTCCAGTATAATTGTCTATACATCAGTGCAGAAATTAAAGTTAATATAGTAAGCCTGA
>NW_005206320.1:0-203 GCF_000412655.1 Myotis brandtii
TTTTATATTTTTTGAAGTATTTTCTAAATCTTGCCACTAGTTTGGTATGAGATTGGAGGTGAGCTGATGTTAATATGAGGCTTGGAGCTTTGAGTTAGATTCCTCTTTCATAGCAGGATTTATCCATTTCTGTGCACACACCCTCAGCTGCAGGGTTGGCTAAGACGCAGATTGCCAGCCCCACCCAGAGTTTCGGATTCAGG
>NW_005206321.1:0-203 GCF_000412655.1 Myotis brandtii
CCAGGAAAGCCAGCGTCGATGCTGTCACCTGTCTGGCGCAACACGCATTTCTTCAGAACCTCGATTACGACCTTAATTGTGGTATCATGAGCTGTTCAGTATATACCCTTGAGTGACTCCTTGATTAACAACAGCACAGAGAAATCTAGCAACCTACCATCTGCACTGCCTGTAATACCATAAACCTTTCGGCTTTTATGGGG
>NW_005206322.1:0-203 GCF_000412655.1 Myotis brandtii
GCCGGCCTCTCTGGGCACGTGCACCCCCTCCCTCCCCCCAGCTGGAAGGATGCTTCATGCACAGGACCCTCAGGCCCGAGCTCCAGGGCCGTCCTCCAGCCCCCGCCTGCACGCACCCTCTGCACCACCGCTAACAGTCAGGCCCTCTGAGCCCCCACCGGCACGCACCCTCTGCACCACCGACAAAAATCAGGCCCTCCGAG
>NW_005206323.1:0-203 GCF_000412655.1 Myotis brandtii
GACCAATTAAAGGGACACCAGCAATACTTGGGGCATTTTTTCAGGAGGACATAACAATAGTTCCCAGAGTGAATAAACCACTCATTGAATTTCCTCCTCAATCACAGGCTCTAACTCCCCAGTATGGACAAATATGATGGCACACAGTAAATCTAGCAAGCTCAGGGAGCCTGGCATGGCATAGCCAATCTTGCAAACTCAGA
>NW_005206324.1:0-203 GCF_000412655.1 Myotis brandtii
TCGGCCCCAGCAGGCTCCCAGGTTTACAACCCCTTCTCAAAGCCGCAAGGGGCTGTGGGTTGGAGACCAGGTGGGATCTGTGGTTCTGCAGGAGGCACGTGGCTGTGGGATGGAGAAGGGAGGCAGGGCCCGGAGGCTGGGCAGCTGCATGGTTATCCCCAGGTATGGCCTCATTGGCTTGGTCTACGAGTAGTGATGGTGCA
>NW_005206325.1:0-203 GCF_000412655.1 Myotis brandtii
TCCTGTGTCTGCATCATCTCCCCTCTGTGTGTCATTGCCTAAACTTTCTCTTCTTTTTGTGGGATGAGGACCCACTCTAGTGACCTTATTTTAACTTAATTCTTTTTTAAAGATCTTGTCTCCAAATAGGATTAAATTCTGAGGTTCTGGGGGTTAGGACTTAAACATAAGAATTTGGGGGGAACACAATTCACCATGACAAT
>NW_005206326.1:0-203 GCF_000412655.1 Myotis brandtii
ATATTGCCCTTTCATCTAAAGAATGTAGAAATTTGACCAGGTGTCAACAAATGAGTGTAATGATACCCTTTATCTTCTTTAGACCAACATTCATCCAAGATTTTAGTCTTGGTTGAAAAGTAAAGATTTCAGATATTATGGTTTTCTCTAAGACTTCAAAAATTACGGAGCTCCCAAATATATTGGTCAGTAAAAATACTAAG
>NW_005206327.1:0-203 GCF_000412655.1 Myotis brandtii
TGGGATTGGAGAAGGAGACAGAGGAGATCTGGCAGGATGGGAGGAGCCACGGAGCGGCCTCCTGCCCACCAGCCCCCACAAGGTAAGCCACCGGGTCTGGGACGATGGATGAGTTGCAACAGCGCCTCAACTTCCCTGGACCCTCTGAGCATAAACATGCTGGCTGCTCCCCAAACCACCCAAGTTTCTCCTGAGGCCAACTC
>NW_005206328.1:0-203 GCF_000412655.1 Myotis brandtii
CCACCGTGGTCCTGCTCTCATCAGGGCCGGCAGTGCCTCCACTGCTTCCTGCTGCCAGCAACGCGTCACTGATGCACACTATGTTCTGTGCTGCCCTCTAGTGGCCAGTGTACATCATAGCGAGCAGTCAAACTCTTGGTCTCCTGGTTGAACTCCTGGTTGAACGACCGCCTGAGGGAACAATTTGCATATTAGGCTTTTAT
>NW_005206329.1:0-203 GCF_000412655.1 Myotis brandtii
AGGAACTATAAACTTTCTGATTAACTATGCACCTCTTTTATACATTAGCTGTAAAAAGGATAATTTGTTACCCACACACTTCTTCATCATGACTATTAATTTCATTTATAGTGTAATTACAAAAAAATGGACTGGTTTCAAACTGCCTGAAATTCACAACTTGATTCCACCACTTGCTATGTAAACTTGGTGAGTCATTTTAT
>NW_005206330.1:0-203 GCF_000412655.1 Myotis brandtii
AGGGCTTGATGGGGGACCTGAGGCTGCGCCCCCCACCCTGCGGGACTTGACAAGGGTGGGGCCGGCTGGGTATGGATCTTGCCCAATGGAGGTGGGGCTGGCTGGGTCTGGGTCTCGCATGATTTTGAGGCTCTGCAGGTGGGTGGGGACTTGACTCTGGGTCCCCTGGCATGCCCCAGACTCTGACAGGAGGAAGATTTTCA
>NW_005206331.1:0-203 GCF_000412655.1 Myotis brandtii
AGAAAGGGAAGCCACTCCAGAGATGTGAAGCTACTGCGCTTTCTTCTCTGCCAGTAGCATTGATGCCAAGACTAGAATCCGAGTATTTGGTTTCCCAAGCAAGTCAATGATTCCTGTTTCTTGATGTCCACTTTCGTTATCAATTGCTGGTTTGTTAGTCTATTTAATGGGCATCTATTGTTTAGCCACAGATCCCAGAAATA
>NW_005206332.1:0-203 GCF_000412655.1 Myotis brandtii
CAGGGAGAGAAGTGGTTCTGGGGACAGTGTGTCCCTGGGGTGAGGTCTGTTGAACCTGCCCACCCATGACAGCAGGACACACTCTCCTAGGACCCTCTGCCCCGGAACACTTCCTTTGCCCTCAACTTCATCCTCGGTTCCTTTTCATTCTTTCTCTCCACCGCAGGCCTGCTCCCCTTGCATCCATCCTTCTCACGGCAGTC
>NW_005206333.1:0-203 GCF_000412655.1 Myotis brandtii
CTACAGAGGAAGGCAGCAACATAAAAGTGGCCACAAGATGGCAACTGACAATCAGGGTACAAGTCAGAGAGTTGGATCTGAAGGATCCCTGCCCTCCAAGATCCTCAACTTTGTATTGTTCACCTCGGAGCGTCTCCTATCCAGCTCTGAGTAGTGGAAAGTGTCAAGCATGGCCCAAGGTGTCCACTGGGGACCTCCTGGCT
>NW_005206334.1:0-203 GCF_000412655.1 Myotis brandtii
GGGCACCTAATTCATTCTTCTGTGAAGGCTAGTAACAGAAATTCAGTTTTTCAGATAACTGAGATACAAAATTAAGTCCTTAGCCTGGACAATTAGGCAAGAATGAAATAAGGATATCCAGATTAGAAAGGCAAAAGTTAAACTATCTCTATTTTTAGGTGACATAATCTTATATATAGGAAATCCTAAGGAATCCACTAAAA
>NW_005206335.1:0-203 GCF_000412655.1 Myotis brandtii
CAGTTTGCCGACCACTGGTCTAGGAGGTTAGTCTGTGGCTCACACTGGGTAGGAAATCAGTTGAACTTGACTTCACATGATTAAGGTCAGTACAAACCTGAAAAGGAAATCAACATGTTTTTATTCTATAATCTCCACCCCCAACTTTATAAACTAAATATTTACCATTTTAAAAGTGTTGTTTTCTTGCCCTAGCCAGTTTA
>NW_005206336.1:0-203 GCF_000412655.1 Myotis brandtii
ACCACAATAGTCTGTCTGCACTGTGGGGACTTTTGCCAGTATCCTTTCCACCCACTTCACACTACAGGTGAGGAACACAAGGCCAAGGCAGTGGGTTGGCCTGTAAGAGAGAGCATGCAAGTTTCTTTCCAGAGAAGGCCAACCTCTAGGTCAGGGGTGGGAACCGTTTTTCTGCCAAGGGCCAGTTGGATATTTATAACATC
>NW_005206337.1:0-203 GCF_000412655.1 Myotis brandtii
GTCCTAGGCGACATTAGGGCCCAGGACTGTAAAAGGAAGACATAATCGTCCCTAATGCCTCATCCAGCGCTGGGAGGCTCGGGAACGCGCTCCTGGGACCAGGGTCCTGGGGGCTAAACACCCCCCTCCTGAGGCTGGAATTCACTGCTGGCCTCGGCCCACGGCGTTGCAGACCTGAGGGCAATTGCAGTGAAGAAGCCCCA
>NW_005206338.1:0-203 GCF_000412655.1 Myotis brandtii
AGCGGAGTGACACCAATTTGCATGTTTCTGTTTTATTTATATATATATATATGATGGTGTTTCCAAGTTAAATTTCAAGACTTTAATGTAGAGATAGCCTTGGGACATCCAAGGGCCCTGGAATGATTCAAGGATTTATTCTCCTTAAAAGAGATATTTTTGAGTCAGGCCAATCTAATATACTTGAAATCATGTGGAAAGCT
>NW_005206339.1:0-203 GCF_000412655.1 Myotis brandtii
CTTAGCTCACAATATGTAACAGAAGCCACTAATCATAACAAAAAGTTGAAAAGAAATGGACAATAGGGACACAAGTTTCATTGGGCAGGAAAGGACCAAAAATGATCCAGCAGCTACTAAGCAGAGCTGAGAAGCAAAATTAGGAGTCCACTTTACTATTTCAGTGGAGACGATCCTTTCCCCATCTCTAGGCTCAGAATTTT
>NW_005206340.1:0-203 GCF_000412655.1 Myotis brandtii
GACCCCCACCCTGGCTCCCGGCCTGGAGACCTCAGACTGCGCCCCCTGCCCCAGCTCTGGGCCTGGAGACCTCAGACTGTGCCCCCCACCCTGGTGCCAGGCCAGGTGACCTCAGACTGTGCCCCCCGCCCCAGTGCCAGGCCAGGAGACCTCAGACTGAGCACCTCCCTGCCCCAGCGCCGGGCTGGGGGACCTCAGGCTGT
>NW_005206341.1:0-203 GCF_000412655.1 Myotis brandtii
CAGGGCAGGGCAGGTGGACGTCCCTAGGCTCATTCCCACTGGTTCACCATAGCAGAGCAAGAGCAAACACTATGTGCCAGGAACTGTTCTGAGCACTTACATATAATTAGCTCATTTAATCTCCACAACCCTAAGATATAGGCTCTCTTTTTATCCCCATTTTACGGGCGTGGTTTGCCCAAGATCACCAACTGATAAGGGAA
>NW_005206342.1:0-203 GCF_000412655.1 Myotis brandtii
AGGATTGAGCCTGAAACCGAGGCATGTGCCCCTGCCCAGGAATCGAACCTGCAACACTTTAGTCGGTGGGCCAGCGCTCGAACCACTGAGCCAAACCGGCCAGGGCCACCCTCATTTCTTGTCCATAAAGCCCACCACAGGCTAGCCTTTCACAGAATCTTCACAGCTCTTCAGAGTACGTACCACCATTGCTCTCATTTTAC
>NW_005206343.1:0-203 GCF_000412655.1 Myotis brandtii
TTATGGGAATTTTTAAGCTCCACTATAATCTTTTTTTTTAAATATATATAATGTGTGTGCTCCCAGACCATGTATGTGCACACCCTTCTGCAGAAGTAAAGATATTCGCCTGACAAAAAAAAAAAAAAGAATGTACAGGAACTAACTCTTTAGTAAACCCCAAATCTTTAAAAAAGCAAAGGTAATCAATATCAACACCTTGT
>NW_005206344.1:0-203 GCF_000412655.1 Myotis brandtii
TAGAGTCAACAAAAGGCCCAGTTAAACTTTGCATACAAAATTTGGAGATGAAGATCTTGAAGGCAGGTGAAGAGGTCACAAGCCAGACTGGACTCTAACTCAGGTCACCTAATGTTAAATAAGTTCTTTTTCTTCTAACCAGTAGACAGGCAGAGAACTTGGCTTAAAAAAAAAGTGAGATCTGAGCTAAGGTTAGACCATGG
>NW_005206345.1:0-203 GCF_000412655.1 Myotis brandtii
TCCCAGGGAAACAGGAACACTGGGAAAATGGAGCAAATCCGGGGCAGAGTGTTTTTGAGCTGGACACAGCTTCATGGCAAACGGATTGCAGGGCTGTGCAAGACAGTTTCAGAGAGATCACACGAAGCAACTCTACCTCCAAAAGGAAGAAAAAGAAAAAAAGAATGTATCCATTCATTCCCATCCCCTTTTAGTCAATGTTT
>NW_005206346.1:0-203 GCF_000412655.1 Myotis brandtii
TATATTAGAGTAACACTAGCTTTAGCAACCAGTACCCTCAAAAGTCTTGGTGGCTTAGCACAATGAAATTGTCTATCTTACTCCTGCAGATTTCTATGTGGTTGTTCCTAGTGGGGAGGTGGCCTTCCATGGGATCATTCGTGAATCCTGGATCTTTCCGTCTTGCGGCTCCTCTTGCCTCTAGGTACTCAGAGGCAGCCAAC
>NW_005206347.1:0-203 GCF_000412655.1 Myotis brandtii
AACGCACCGCTGGTGCCCCTGTGAGCCACCACTGGGAGCTCATGCCTATCCACCACAGGTGCAGCAGCAAAAACTGAGGCTGCCCACCCCACAGCTGCAGAACTCTTTTCCAGTGCCACTGAGAGTCCCCTCTGGGAAAGTGCAACTTTAACCAAGGGCATAAGATAGCAAAAATTGGGACACCCCCCTCCATGGCTGCTGCT
>NW_005206348.1:0-203 GCF_000412655.1 Myotis brandtii
TGCTCTATCCACTGAGCCAAACCGGTTTCGGCATCAGAAGGACTTTTGTAAGCATTCTTGCTAGAGTTTTTGTCTTCAGAAGGGCTGATTCATAGACACCTAAATCAAAAATAGTCTAGTGAAAGAACAAAAAACGGAATAGCTACCCCAAACTTGTCCTCCCCTGCCCCCATAATAGTAAAAGGGCTTTGGAGTGATATCAG
>NW_005206349.1:0-203 GCF_000412655.1 Myotis brandtii
CTTAGGTGGAGACACCCTGGTAACGGAGGCCCGGAGAGAAAGGGCCGAAAGCGCACCAGCCTCCTCAGCCGTTGCCTTTTGAGCAGGAGGAGAGGTGGCCATCGCGAGTCTGACTCACTCCTAGGAAGTGAGCATCACTCCCCCAGAGCCCGGCTGCTCTTGAGACGGACGCACGGGAGGTATTCTCAGCACAGGAAGGAAAC
>NW_005206350.1:0-203 GCF_000412655.1 Myotis brandtii
CATGTTATTTCTTAGGCAGTGCCCTAGGGGAGGGGGGTGTGACTGGATAAAAAAGGTGAAGGGGCCTGGCCAGTATGGCCAAGTCCCATCCACTAGGAGGTCCCAAGCACCAGAAAGTTGCCGGATTCACAGGTTTGATTCCAGGTCAAGTTGTCAGTGTGCCCAGGTTGTGGGCTTGATCCCTAGTAGGGGGAATGCAGGAG
>NW_005206351.1:0-203 GCF_000412655.1 Myotis brandtii
GGGGTGGGGGGCCTCGTCTCTGGCCCAGGACAGGGTGAAGGAGCTGTAGTGTGGCAGGTGCGGGCCTGCAAAGTCCTGCGAAAACGCAAGTGAGGGGTTTTCCTAGCTTTTCCCCCGTTCCTTTCAGGGAACCTGTTTCATAGGAAGAAGCATTTCGATGCTTTACATCCATTTATTTTTTCAAATCACAGAGCACTGTGTCA
>NW_005206352.1:0-203 GCF_000412655.1 Myotis brandtii
ATGAAAGAATACACTATTCTAACTTAACTTTAAAAAAAGAAAATAAGTAAAAGTTTGAATCCAGTTAAGCCAGTAAGAATAATACTGCCCCACCACCAAAATTGCTTAAGTACAGTATAGTTAGGAAACATCTCCAAGGATAAACAGATAAATAGTTATTTTTTAAAAAGTTCTTTTCTTTGAGGAAACAATTTTATTTTTTT
>NW_005206353.1:0-203 GCF_000412655.1 Myotis brandtii
CAAGATAAATAGAAGATACAATTCAGGGAGAAGAAAACATTAAGAAAGGTATTCATATTTTATCAAGTATGATCACCTCTATTTTAAAGCAGTTTGTAAAAAAAAAGTGTTCATGGTAACAAGAAATAGAGATGAGCAGAATATGGGACTAGAAAAGATCATGTTACTGAAATAAGGAAAGAAATATGATAAAAATATATTTA
>NW_005206354.1:0-203 GCF_000412655.1 Myotis brandtii
TCAGAGGATATCTTGGGTATGAGTTTAATCTTCCTGAGAAGATACTTAATGGCCCAACATGTGGTCTGTCCCAGAAAATGTTGCACGTGCGCCTGAGAAGACTGTATATTTGGTGGTTGTTGGGTAGAATATTCTGTATATGTATGTGTTCATACTCACCCTTTCTTTTCTTTAAAATTTCTACTTACCTTTCAAAATTCAAA
>NW_005206355.1:0-203 GCF_000412655.1 Myotis brandtii
CTCTTTTAAATGGGCATAACAATACCTGCCCCATCTACCTCACAATGTTTCTGTGAAAATAAAATAATGTCAGGAGACTACTTTGAAGACTACTGATGCTTGCAGTATTTTAAATGTCAGTCACCCACTCCCAAGGGCAGGCTGTTTAATTAAACATGTTATCTAACTAAATCCTCATCAAAAAGTATTGCAGGTAAGTGATG
>NW_005206356.1:0-203 GCF_000412655.1 Myotis brandtii
AGTTACTGATAGCAAGTAGAAATTCCTAATTTTCCTTAAATTTCCATATAGATACTTTGTTTTAAAATAAATTTAAAAATCTGATATTGAGAAACCCGAATCCTCAGAGATCTTAGTCTGAAACTTTTTTTAATTCTATAGATCTTCAGACAAAACTGAAATTGCTTTCCTTCCTTCATTTATTCCTTCTTTCTTTCCATTTA
>NW_005206357.1:0-203 GCF_000412655.1 Myotis brandtii
TCTCTTCCAGAAAGCTGAATGGACAGTCCTCCCATCAAAAATAGTGTCCGTGGGGGGTTCAGAAGCACCGCACATACCAGGTAAGGGCAGAGGTGCCCGCGTCCTCTACTCTCCCAGTTCCCCATGGCAAACGCTCACCCAAAGTGGGTCCATGAGAGCAAGGGCCAGGTCACCTAAAGAACATGACCAGCCTGAGAGAAACT
>NW_005206358.1:0-203 GCF_000412655.1 Myotis brandtii
AAAGCTTCTCTCTTTTCTGTAGCACTTATAACTATCTAGCACACAGAGAGTCTCCCTAGATATTGAAATTTTTTGTAATTATCCCCTCAAGAGTGTATTCCATGACTCTAAAATAGTGACTGACATACAGAAATCATCCAATAGATATGGTGAAAGAATACATACATACATACATGTACAATGGGCATTTTCATTCTACATGT
>NW_005206359.1:0-203 GCF_000412655.1 Myotis brandtii
AAAGGGCAAAAACTACAAGCATTCCCCTGAAAGATCAGGAACAAGACAGGGATGTCTGCTTTCACTATTCTTATTCAATATAGTTCTGGAAGTCATAGCCACAGCAAGCAAACAAAAAGAAGAAGTAAAAGGCATCCAAACTGGAAAGTAAGAAGTAAAACTATCATTATTGGCAGATGACATGATACTGTACATAGAGAACC
>NW_005206360.1:0-203 GCF_000412655.1 Myotis brandtii
ACCTTTATTGCTTATGTTTGTTCTTTCTGTAAAACACAACTTAACTGTGCCATCGTTTTCACTCAGGTCCTGGGCCCTTTGCCTATTGACTATGAGGCTCTTTCTATGTGAACACATTCTAGGATGGTCATGTGGGCAGGTGGCCCCACCATCCCACCTCCCAATAGCCACCCCCCATGTAACTCTCCTCCGCTTGAGGTGGG
>NW_005206361.1:0-203 GCF_000412655.1 Myotis brandtii
CGGTGGAGCAGTCCCATTTCCTCCCAGTATTGTATCCAGTGGGAATGACCCCCTACCTCAAGGCACTTCCTGATTCCATGGCAGCACCCCTTTTAGGCCTTACATGGAGCCCCGGAATGGCCATGTTCTTGAACCCAGGTTCGAGCAAATAGCCTCATGCTTCCTGTCCACATCCTTGCTGAGCATGACTGCGGGGGGAGCAC
>NW_005206362.1:0-203 GCF_000412655.1 Myotis brandtii
CCAACGCTCTATCCACTGAGCCAAGCTGGCTAGGGCAGTAATAGGATTTTTTTAAATTCCAGATTTTATTAAATATGTGATAAATTTATTATTATTTTTAAATAATAATTTAAAATACTTCCATTACAGCTGACACACAACATTATATTAGCCTCAGGTCTACAGCATAGTTATTAGACATTCATATAACCTATAACTTAAGG
>NW_005206363.1:0-203 GCF_000412655.1 Myotis brandtii
AGCCTGGTTGCCCCCAACTTCCCCCCTCTGCTGGCCTAATTGCCCTCAACTGCCCCCTGCCGGCCTGGTCTCCCCCAACTGCACCCACCCACAGGCCCAGTTGCCTCTAACTGACCCCCACACCCCGCCGCCAGCCTGGTCGCCTCTTATTGCCCACATAGCCTGATGTTCAGTCCTTTGGTCGTCCCTCACTAACCCCCAGC
>NW_005206364.1:0-203 GCF_000412655.1 Myotis brandtii
TTTCTATTAGTGATATGTTTCTGTATACTACATTTAATACAATAGATGCTTTTCTGGAAAATTGTATGCATTTCCCATTGGTATAAATAATCTTATGGTTTACTTTATATAATAAAAGCGTAGTATGCTAAGTGTCCAACCAATCAGTCAGCTGTTCTGTCAACCACTCGACCAGTTGCTATGACATGCACTGACCATCAGGG
>NW_005206365.1:0-203 GCF_000412655.1 Myotis brandtii
TGTCTCAATTTCTAGAAGCACAAAAGTCCAGTTAGTAGAAGGGTGTTTTCCAGAACAAGGGAGCCGGCTCATGCGCCCGTCCTTCCTTCTTGTATCGGTCAGACCAAATCTAGAGTGGGCTGTCCAGTTTCCAACATTATATTTGAAGAGCGACACTGATAAACAAATGTTGATATTTCAAATGACTGAGGAATACAGATGTT
>NW_005206366.1:0-203 GCF_000412655.1 Myotis brandtii
TCTTGCACTAAATATCTAAAATTATTTAGTGCAATGAGTCTCTTTATATGAGTTTTTTTATATATGCAAAACAACCACAGAGATAATTTTGCCAAAAATTTAAGAAATGTTCACAGCTCAAGGGCTTGGGAAAATGGCATGAATTAACAAAGTTCTCCTTGTACATTTGTTAGAGTAGTAATATATCTATTCAAAGAAGGGTT
>NW_005206367.1:0-203 GCF_000412655.1 Myotis brandtii
GAGAGAGAGAGAGAGAGAAATAGTGATATGAGAAACACATCGACTGGCTGTCTCCTGCACATGCCCCAACTGGGGGCGGGGAGTGAACCCACAACCCAGGTACTTGCCCTTGACCGTGAATCAAACCCACAACCCTTTCATCCACCGACTAATGCTCTAACCACTGAGCGCACTGGCCAGGACTGGCTTATTTTTTTATTTTT
>NW_005206368.1:0-203 GCF_000412655.1 Myotis brandtii
GGCCTCTAGTATACTATAAATGGAAGGAAAAACCTCACCAGGCTCTTTTCAGAATTTCACAGATAAAATGAGTAAATCTTCTAGCCTTTTCCTAATGTCTTCAGCTCAGTACAGCCTGGCCTGGTTGTTGTGTTGAGAGTGTGATGCAAATGAATTAGTGTGAGGGAGTTTAACTCTAATAGCCAAACTACCCAGAGGTCACC
>NW_005206369.1:0-203 GCF_000412655.1 Myotis brandtii
TCTCTCCTTTAGGTTCCTCATGCTGCCACTTAAATTCTTCTTGGGAGCTCAAGATGGATGAGTAACGGTTGGTGGATGTTCTGAAGGATCCTCTTACTAGCTTCTGTATTTCTTTCTTCTCCTTGAACTAACTGATCATTGAGCTTGGTTTTGTTGCTTAGGTTTTTGTTTTTTATCTCCATTTCACAGAATGCAAAATGGAA
>NW_005206370.1:0-203 GCF_000412655.1 Myotis brandtii
TACAATGGCTATGACGTTATAGTGGCTAAGACGTTACCATGGCTATGACGTTATAGTGGCTATGACGTTATAATGGCTATGCCATCACGATGGCTTGGACATTATAGTGGCTATGACGCTACAATGGTATGATGTCACAATGACTATGACATTATACTGGCTATTACGTTAAAATGGCTATGACGTTATAGTGGCTATGACGT
>NW_005206371.1:0-203 GCF_000412655.1 Myotis brandtii
AAAATTCTCTCGAAAAAATGATTTTAAAATTGGTCAGCGCTGCCACTTAGGGAAAACGTTTTTTTTTATAGACATGCATGGCATATGGGAAAGGTCCCCCTCTTGCATCTACAGATGCTTATGGCGTAAATGGGTTAACAGGGCTAGACAGATTCTACCTACCTTGGGTATATGTAAATTTAAAGCCAAGCTGAATACCAGTG
>NW_005206372.1:0-203 GCF_000412655.1 Myotis brandtii
AATCTGAGGACCTCCAGCCCAGCACTGGGGCAGGGCATGCACCTTGAGGTCCCCCATCAAGCCCTGCCGGGTGGGGGGCGCAGTCTGAGGTCCCCCGGCCTGGCGCTAGGGTGGGGGGCGTGACCTGAGGTCCCTTGTCAAGACCCACAGGGGTGGGGGTGGGCCACAGCCTCAGGTCCCTGCTGATTCCTCGTTAAGGCTTG
>NW_005206373.1:0-203 GCF_000412655.1 Myotis brandtii
GAAATCATGATCCTTCCCCCTCCCCCACTATTGGATTTTTGTGACCATTTACCTTTGGGCTGAGGGGGTGAAACATTGCTCTGCCGGCGCACTCAGCGGTGCACTCACCCCTGCGGCATAGCAGCTGGCCAAAGCGTTTTAAACTGAGGACCCTTGTATAGCTGCATCAGTAGCAAGCCATTGCCTGAGACAAAAATTGGGAG
>NW_005206374.1:0-203 GCF_000412655.1 Myotis brandtii
TGGAACTTTTCCTAAGCCTGTATCCCACCTAAACTCTCTCCGGTACCCAGGCCAATAGGATACGGGCTTCAATATTTTCAGGGTCCCCACTTCTATCTGGGAATTTCCATTAGTTACAGTTCCTCACTTCTCCTTTCCACTGTCTCTAAGGGTTAAGAGGTGGAATTTTTGTCTTCTGTGTATTTCAGCAATTTCCTTTATGT
>NW_005206375.1:0-203 GCF_000412655.1 Myotis brandtii
GGGAGAGAGCACGCTGCCCGCCCGGCTTCCGTGTGGCACTGCTGGGCGACCTAGAGGCCCATGCTGCACCCCGGCCCATGGTGTCTAGCCATGCTTACCACATCTCCCCATGGGGACTTGAGTGCCATGACTCAGGCAGAGAAGGGCAAGTGGGGGCTTGGGGGCCGAGGTGCTGCCCAGGGCCCAGAGGTCAGCTGGGACCT
>NW_005206376.1:0-203 GCF_000412655.1 Myotis brandtii
GTTGGGGTGCGCTGTTTTCTGGGCCTCTGCTCTTCCCAGTCTGCAAAATTAGGTGGAGTAACTAATTTAAGTCCACAGGGATCCCAATCACTGGGGAACTTTAAATTTTTTAAAAATCTTTATTGTTTTTTTTATCTTTACTGTTGAAAGTATTATATTTTTTTAATTTTTTTCTATATATTTTATTGATTTTTTACAGAGAG
>NW_005206377.1:0-203 GCF_000412655.1 Myotis brandtii
AAGTATTCTGTGAATCCATCTATCCATGCAGGTGCTCGGTGTTTGTTTAGATCTGTCCTACATCATTAATGATCTAAGTCAAACATATCTATGGCTACTGAATGAAATTCCCTTTTATAAATGAACCTTCTTCATTTTTGCCCATTTCAGTCTATTTTTCCTTATTATCCATATTGAGCTACTAAAACCTTCCTTCTTTCCTT
>NW_005206378.1:0-203 GCF_000412655.1 Myotis brandtii
TATGGTTGTGGGAGGTGGCGAGTACCAGCATTTACCTGTGCCACCATCTTGGTTCTCTCCAAAAGTAGCAAATCTGCTTATGATATTTATATCTTTTTTATATATTTGACATTTTATTAAAAAATGGTGCTGATCATCTCTCGGAACATTTTTTGTTTTACAGTCCCTTTTGTCTGAAATTAGTACAAACACTTCAGCTTTCT
>NW_005206379.1:0-203 GCF_000412655.1 Myotis brandtii
TTTCTTTGCATGTCTCATAATATTTTGTTAAAAACCAAACATTTTATTTATTTTAAAATTTATTTGATATATAAAAGAAAGCTAAAAAGTCTATGCTATTTATTACAGAAAGATGTTTCACTGTTTGTTCAGCTGTACGAGTAGAAATAGTGAAATATTATTATGCTCATTCTGGATTTATTCTCTTTGGGAATTAAAGTAGA
>NW_005206380.1:0-203 GCF_000412655.1 Myotis brandtii
CCCTCAGCCAGCCAACCTTCTGCAGTTCCTCCCCGCCCCCCACTCCCCCCCTCCCGGCCAGCCTGCCAACCTCTCAACCTCCCGCAGTCCCTCCCTCTGTTCCTTCCCCTGGCCGGCAGGCCCCAATTGGCCTAGCCCAAATCAGGACTGGGAGAGATGGCCCTGATGGCCCTGATCACCAGCCAGGCCTAGGAACCCCACCC
>NW_005206381.1:0-203 GCF_000412655.1 Myotis brandtii
CACCGGGCCTCTAGTGATTTAATAATTCTGGACAGCCATTTATTCAACAATATTTTTTGCCAATCTATATTGATACTTGAGTTTGAGGGTTTTATTTTCTTTTATATAAGAAACACTTTAAATCATTCTTAAGATTTATATCTTAGAACAAAGTAGAAGCCTGGAGAGAGCAAAAGAGCAAGAGCACTATTTACTAAAGAAGA
>NW_005206382.1:0-203 GCF_000412655.1 Myotis brandtii
GAAGTTGACCAGCTGGCCCCACCCCCCAATTGGGGTGGGGGGTGTGATCAGGGGTGGGCCAACCAGGGGGAAGGGCCGAGGGGGGTTGGCCAGCCACCCTGCCCTCAATCGGGGTGGGAGAATCTGATCAAGGGCAGGGCCAGCTGGGGGTAGAGGCCATGGGAGGTTGGCTGCAGTGGGCATCACAGTGACCAGTCGTTCCA
>NW_005206383.1:0-203 GCF_000412655.1 Myotis brandtii
TTTAGAACACTACAGAGAAAGAAAGAGAAGTAATTAGCTTAGCCCAGGAGAGCTGGATTAGGGAGACTCTGAAAGCTTCCTGGATGAGGTGATGATGGCCTGACATCTTATTTCCTTTCTTCCTCTTCTTCTTTTTTTTTTAATATGTAGAAAGTAGCATCCTACCATCCAATAATCCTTATATCATTTATTTTTTCTCCTTT
>NW_005206384.1:0-203 GCF_000412655.1 Myotis brandtii
TTTTTTTGCCTTAGTATTTCTTGGTATATACTCATATATATCAAGGTGGAGAAGTTTGTTTTACCTTACCTCTTGGAATCCAAATTTCCCTTTGAGGGAGAAGTCACATTGTTTTAAAAAATATATATTGATAACTCCTTGGAGTATAAGATGGGACCCTGAGTTTCAGGATGTTGGGTAGATGTCATAATTTCAGAGAAGAG
>NW_005206385.1:0-203 GCF_000412655.1 Myotis brandtii
CGCCCATCGCCCAGGCCCAGCCCTGACCTTCCTGCACTCACAGGCCCCCAGGTAGCTCCTCCCTGGCTCCCACCGCCCAGCTCTGACAGTCAGTCTCCAGCCTGTCAGCAGGTCTGGGTCCTGCTGGCTCCACCTGCCCCGCTGGGCCCTCTGGGAGCCTCGCCCTCTGCAGGCCTCTGGTTCCTCATCTGTGAAATGACGGA
>NW_005206386.1:0-203 GCF_000412655.1 Myotis brandtii
TGTTTAAAAAGTTTGAGGACCCCTGGTGTAAACTGTGCCATCACCATTGTCTTCATCATCTTCATCTCTCCAGGAGAGCCTGAAAAGGTGCCACAGGTGTGACCTGGAAGGAGGCCAGGAAGGGAGAAAGGAGTTACTTCTACACATGACCTTGGGCAAGATAAACACCTATCAACATGTGTTCATTGATTATTTCTTGCTTT
>NW_005206387.1:0-203 GCF_000412655.1 Myotis brandtii
GGGGCCGCGACCCACAGGTTGAGAACCGCTGCAGTAGAGTATCGTGATTTAAAAAACACCGCAAGGACTCATTCAAACGTCTTCTACAACAAAAGGTGAGTTTTAGAAATGTGATGTCTCCTAGAACGGGGTTTCTCGGGGAAGGTCTCAGTCAAGCTGTTTTGTTTATCACCTTCTCGGAGGGTAAATTCATTTTTAAAAAT
>NW_005206388.1:0-203 GCF_000412655.1 Myotis brandtii
ATCTCCATTAGAGATTTAGAACCTCTAAGTTATTGATCTTTTTTTTTACATAAGGTGACTCAAATAAAAAGGTGACTAAAAGTACATCTCTTCTACATTAGTATCTGTAAAACATCAGATTTTATGGATGCTAGATTGCATCTCCATGTTAAACTTTCACTGGTAGATGTATATATGTAAATCATGAAAATTCTGTAAAGACA
>NW_005206389.1:0-203 GCF_000412655.1 Myotis brandtii
GGATTCTGATTAGTTCTCTTTCTTATGCTAGAAAGTAAAATCAGTTATGGGGTAGGAATGGGGTTTGATTTTATAAACACAGCATATAAAAATATATTTATTTATGGGTATTATTTTTAAAATAGAGAATACAGTGAAAGTTAAAGGATCAATATTTATATCTAGTAGGTTAAATAAATCAAAGAAAAAGGAACAAAAGTCCA
>NW_005206390.1:0-203 GCF_000412655.1 Myotis brandtii
CATCATTTAGCAAGTAGTTATAATTGAGAAAATTCTATTTACCTGAAAATGTAGAGACCTGGGTTCACTATTGATAAAGTCATGTGAAATTAAAAGGTTATCATAAAGTTGCCGGTTTTCAGTTTTGTTTTATCACCACAGATTTAGATACATAAAAGGCAATATAAGAATATTATTAATTTATGTTAAAAATTTCTAAATTA
>NW_005206391.1:0-203 GCF_000412655.1 Myotis brandtii
ATTCTTCAAATACCACTTAAAAAGTACTCATCAGTACATAGATAAATAAAACGAAAACTACAACTGCATTTTATGGTGATTGTCATTGGTGATTGTCATTTGCAGGGGGTTGAAGGACAATCTTTCTAAAAGATGTGGGTTTTTTTTTAACTCTAATATTATGAGAAAATACATATGTATATGATAAAAATATCACCTCTAAA
>NW_005206392.1:0-203 GCF_000412655.1 Myotis brandtii
TGGCTCCTAGCCTAGGTCTGTGTTTTTCAACCTTAACTGAGTTGTTTTCCATTTCTTGATTTTTTTTCATATGTGCATAACACTTATCATTATATAAGTTTCCCCCTTAAATTAACTATTTTAAATAAAATAGCTTTATAGTATTTATTTTTACTTATAAATAGAAAATGAAGCCCTGGCTGGTTTGGCTCAGTGGATAGAGC
>NW_005206393.1:0-203 GCF_000412655.1 Myotis brandtii
TCCGGTTGGCAGGGCTACTAGTAAGGAAAGAGACAAACTTAAAACAAATTAAGCAAATATGCTGACCTTATGCTTATCATATTTAAATTTTCCTTTTGTGTGCTTGATTTCTTATTTCTTTTTTATTATATCATCATAGATGGTTTGCAGGAGTTGCTTCGTTTTCTTTTTTTTCTAAGAAGGGAGGGTGTGATTTGTAATCC
>NW_005206394.1:0-203 GCF_000412655.1 Myotis brandtii
ACAGAGCTTTCTAAGCCTGTGTCTGCTCTCTGGGTCGTAAGGTCGGAGGAAGAGGAAGGGGCTGAGGGGGGAGAGACACAGCCTGCAGTGAGCGCGCTGCGCGGTGTATGCACTCTCGGGCCAGGCGGTCATGGAGGCGCTGTCCGTGGCCACAGGAGGCAGCTGCCATCAGCTGTCACGCGGCACGTCAGGGGTTCAAGCTC
>NW_005206395.1:0-203 GCF_000412655.1 Myotis brandtii
TGGTGAATAAGGTGGTGTCAGAGGGGGCCACTGTGGCAGCAGGTCACCCCAGTTCCAGCCTCATCCCCTTCGGGATCTTCGAGTCGGACACCCAATCCCAACCCCAGGACTCTGCAGTCCCCAGGCCCGCTCCAGGCACCTGCCCCTCCCAGGGTGCCCCAGACCGTACCAGGTGGGAAGGGCCGGCCGACAGCGGCTGGTGC
>NW_005206396.1:0-203 GCF_000412655.1 Myotis brandtii
TTTCACTCCTCAGGTGAGGATTAAAGAAAAAAAAGCTCTTTATTTTTTTATGTTTCAAAAAATCAGAGTTAGGATCTCTTATCCTGTTTACTATAACTTCAAAGCACACAGGAAAAATATTTGTGCATATATATATACTTGTACATAAATAACTATGAATCTGATGAGATTATAGGATATAATTTATAAATAATAATACAAAT
>NW_005206397.1:0-203 GCF_000412655.1 Myotis brandtii
GGAACTCTGCTCACTGGGGGCTGACCACCGTCAGCGAGCCAATGATTCGGAGGCAGCCAACCCTGTCCAAAGCAGTTCCGGGTTATCATTTGTTTTGCTGTAACATGCAGGCTGGCATTTACCACTTCCAGCCCCAATGAATGGGTTTCGCTTTTCTGGAGGGTGGTATGGTGTAAAGCAGGGGTCCTCAAACTTTTTAAACA
>NW_005206398.1:0-203 GCF_000412655.1 Myotis brandtii
CACTAGTAAATGGATGCAACCTTGGGACACAAGCAGATTCCCAAACCTGTAGAACCAGCTTTCTGAATATGTCACCAAGAGGGAGGGACTGCCTCTGGATCCCACACCAGCTAACAGAAATTTGCCACTCCTCCCAGCCTTTAAAAGGGTAAGTCCTGCATTAAATGCTTCAGCTTAATGATTTCTGTAGAAAATTTACCAAA
>NW_005206399.1:0-203 GCF_000412655.1 Myotis brandtii
GCAAGCCACCACTGTCTCCCTAGCCTTGGACACACATGCATAGCACCTACAGTGGTTGGCACAAACCCAATTTTCCTCGTGTGCATCACCCCCTCTATTGTTGAACTTATTCCAAGTAGGTTTCCTAACCCGTGTCAAATAACCAAGAAAAATGTCTTATATAGCTTCCTCCCAACTCCAACTCCTAGGGAAAAACATTTCAA
>NW_005206400.1:0-203 GCF_000412655.1 Myotis brandtii
GTGTCCTGATACTTTGATATGTTCTATCCCTGACTGCAAATCTCTCTGAGAAAATAAGGGGCGGTTCATTTCTGGACACAGTCAGATAGATAGGGAAAGTAGAGGTACCATGGGCTACTCCAAGTGCTTGAGAATCATTTTAGGACTTCTCAGTGAATATATTATTAAAGTCCAAGTGTTTGTAAGAAGAATTAAAAAAAAAA
>NW_005206401.1:0-203 GCF_000412655.1 Myotis brandtii
GACCCTTGTGGAAGGGTCGTTCGACCCCCAAAGGAGTAGCAACCCACAGGTTGAGAACCGCTGCTCTAAGCCATTTAGTACCAGTGTTGTCCTTCTCAGGGCTCTCAGGAAAACTTGAACGGGGTAAAAATCGACCTAGTGTCAACTATGTATAGGCTTCAGGTGAAAGAGCAGCACAGCTTCCACCTTAGCCAGGGCCTTCA
>NW_005206402.1:0-203 GCF_000412655.1 Myotis brandtii
AGACGCTCTGGTGAGCGGGAGGTCAGCAGACAGTGTTGAGATGGACAATCATTGAAGGTGATGGACCTCAGGACCCCAAACCACCATTGAGAAAGGTTCTCACCATCAACACCTGCCAGGACTCTGCTTCCCGGGGAGTCAGCTTCCCTGTCTGCCCGACTCAGCGCTGGCCTCCTATGGAGGCACCTGACAGAACACGGAGG
>NW_005206403.1:0-203 GCF_000412655.1 Myotis brandtii
AGGCAGAGGAGAGCCAGTGTCCAGATGAGGCCCAAAAAGGAGGGTAACGTGTCCAAACTCCTCCAGGGCAGGGCTCCCCCAGGCCCATCAGGTGGAAGCCGCGGTAGATCCAATTCCTGTTCTTTCCGATACGCACAAACCACGGCACAGACCACGCTCCCCACCCCACACGCTTTCAAGCTTCATTTCACTTCCAACATCAA
>NW_005206404.1:0-203 GCF_000412655.1 Myotis brandtii
GGAGCGGCCCCTGCAGGCTCCAGCGAGGGTTTATGCTCAGAGAAATGGAAAGCCCTGGGAGGGAAGGAAGCATTGTGAAAAGATCCCTCTGAGATGGAAGGCGAGAGCCGGTGCTGCAGGGAGATGTCCAGTGTGAGTGCAGGGACTGCAGGGGCCAGGTGACCACGGTGAACCAAGGTGGGGACTGGAAATGGAGAGAAGCA
>NW_005206405.1:0-203 GCF_000412655.1 Myotis brandtii
TCACGCTGAGATTTAAAAGTAACAGCATTCTTATTCTGATATCCCTCACCTTATTTTTAAAAGTTATAGTTGTTTATAGCAACCTGCCTATATAGGTGAGATAAATTATTTTTATTTTACTTTTTTGGAAATGCTCTTATACTCTTTCCTACCCATACCATCAAAACAGCTAAGGCAGCGGTTCTCAACCTGTGGGTCGCGAC
>NW_005206406.1:0-203 GCF_000412655.1 Myotis brandtii
TCCCATGGATCCAGCCTCCTCTTTAGTCAATATGCTCTAGGTTTAAAAACTGGTTCAGATCTGGATTCAGGCAAAGTATAATAGCTTTTTATTGTGCCAATTGCTCTCAGTCTTCTGGTCATTTGTCCTCAGTTTTTTATGATGACACACACTGAGTAGTACCTAGGTTGGCTCTAATCTATTTTGCCCCTAGGGTCACTTGT
>NW_005206407.1:0-203 GCF_000412655.1 Myotis brandtii
TAACAAACATCTATTGGCCAGGAAATATTTATTTATTTATTGCTCATTTTTTGAAATTACTAATATAGTAGAGAGACCAAGAAGAAGTGACCAGGAGTAAAAAAATACCTGTAAGTCTTTAATTGAATCTCCTCTTGTAATTAGTTTGCACTGTTCTGATGTTCCTCCTGAAGTATGGTACCTATTTGCTTTGTTTAACAATG
>NW_005206408.1:0-203 GCF_000412655.1 Myotis brandtii
GACCTTAACAACCCAGGCCTGAACTGTGCATGACCACATACATGTGGGTCTTTCCAATAAATGCCTGAGCTGTTTGTGATCTGAGGCAGGGCCGGCTGTAGGTGTAGATCTACAGGCCACTTTATATAGGCAACCTGGGCATTCTCAGGGTTCGTATCCAAGGGCATCCTGGAACCCACCCCTGCAGATGCTGACGGACAACT
>NW_005206409.1:0-203 GCF_000412655.1 Myotis brandtii
GCCAGATACACATTGAATAAACAACTATGTGAGTGAATGAACATACTGTCTTTAATGCTAGCTCTGATCTCTCCAAGAAAATTATTAATGAAATAACAATACTTTTATTAATACTGGTGCTAGGTAACATCCTCCCATTTAAAGTATAGCCCTTAGATAGAAAAGGTTTTGTTTTCTTTTTTGGCCAAAAAATATGAAAATAA
>NW_005206410.1:0-203 GCF_000412655.1 Myotis brandtii
CCCCCCCCCCCCCCGCTTTCTTTTCCCATTGACCCTCTCTACCCTGCACCCACCCCTCTCAGGCCTTCATTATACTATTTTTTTAAAGTTTTTTTTATAAGACATACATACTATAGCTTATTTTTGTGTCTTTGTGTGGATTTACAAATTTATTACAGGTATCCTGAATCAGGTTTCAGGCCAGTTTGATACTGGCTATTCTT
>NW_005206411.1:0-203 GCF_000412655.1 Myotis brandtii
TGTACACCCATAGGAAACTCGTGCTATATTTCAAGCATAGTTGTAGGCACACTGGGTCATCATTCCCACTGTCCTCTCTGCCAAAAGCGGCCTCTCTTTTGGGGAGACTATTCACCCTCCAGCCCAGGTCAAGTGGGCGCTTCTCAGAGCACAGTGGTGACCAGCAGCTAAGAACACGATTCCTAACCACAGCTTAGCTTTCT
>NW_005206412.1:0-203 GCF_000412655.1 Myotis brandtii
ATACCCAATTCAAAAAAAGTTTTGTTTAATAGCTTCTGTTTGTTTTTTTTAATGGAAAAGGAGGGTGACTGAGAAGGATGGTGATCAAACTGAGGTAGGGATTACTATATAATTTATATTTTTTCTTGTTTCTATTTGAATCCAGAGATTCTTTTGGGATCCTTCCTTCATTATTGGTTTATTCAACAAATACTTATTGAGCA
>NW_005206413.1:0-203 GCF_000412655.1 Myotis brandtii
AAATATATTTTAAAAAATTAAAATAAAATAAAAATAAACGTTGACTCGCACATACATGATACATATAAAGCTGTCACTGGTGCCAATCTCATGCATGTGTTTCGATCTGTCATTGCCAATCGTCAATTTGGTTGTTTTTGTTGACATACTGAAGCTGAAATAAAGCAGCAATGTTTTTATATCGTTTTTATTGTTTTTATATC
>NW_005206414.1:0-203 GCF_000412655.1 Myotis brandtii
TATTGTAGATGTATATGTATAATACATTTTTGATAATCGCTCCACCAATAATGTTGATCTACACTGCTTGGATCTAACCAAGTTCTAAGCAATGATCACATTTAGAAAACAGAAACTGGATGTTCTGTGAACTGGTAAGCAATCGCTTTGACTACCATCAGGAAACTCTAATGTTTAGAATTAATACCTCACTACAGGTATTT
>NW_005206415.1:0-203 GCF_000412655.1 Myotis brandtii
TGGCATTGGCCCCAGTAGGTTGCTCAGATGCAAGCCCCGGCCCCAGGCTCTGCTTCCCAGGCGAATGCAACATCAGAGTGCAACTTCCGCATGTTATTTAGAAGCACACAGGCACATACAAGAGATAAAAACCAAAAGTACTCAAGGATAACTATACTGTGGTGTCCTCTAAGTTGGGGACTGGAAAGTCCCGTCCCCCCTCC
>NW_005206416.1:0-203 GCF_000412655.1 Myotis brandtii
TGGGCCTTTTGAGGATTCCAGCTCACACATTAAGAATCTGGGCAGGTGGCTTATATTTTATAGGATCTCCTCTGAATGATATATTTTTGCTGGTTAAAATATCTGAGGGCTTGTCCCAGGCATTGCATTTAACATATAGTGATTACTTATATTTTTAGACTGACACGATGGGTTGGGTGCTCTTATTATACTGATTTTACAAA
>NW_005206417.1:0-203 GCF_000412655.1 Myotis brandtii
GTAACTTTTTTCAGAGGTATGTCTTCAAAAGAATGGTATTTCATCAATATTGCCAACATAAAGCAGAACAGATCCACTGACAAAAGCTATTAATTGAGATGATCAAGACAGTCACACAGCTAACCAGTTGCCACGGCCCCAAGTCCTCTGAGTAAAATGATTAGCGAAAGCTTCAGAGAGGCCATGCTAGAAATGATTGTTCA
>NW_005206418.1:0-203 GCF_000412655.1 Myotis brandtii
TGAGGGAAGGAGGAGGCGGGGAGGTGGGGAGGCAGGGGAAACTGTGATGGCCGTGCACAGGTGGCAAGGGAAGGAGGTTGGGGGCGGGGACTGTGAGGTGGTGGTGCACAGGCGGGCAGCAAGGGAAGGAGAAGGTGGAGAGGTGGGAAGGTGGAGAGGTGGGGAATCTGATCGGCCCTGATTGCTGGCCAGGCCTAGGAACC
>NW_005206419.1:0-203 GCF_000412655.1 Myotis brandtii
TGGGGTTAATGTCAGGTTTAAGAGGGAGGAGGAGGTAAAGCAGGCAGGGGGCAGTGGCTGCCAAGGCTTTAGTCGTGAACACAAAATAAAAAATAATAAAAAATAGAACCCTAAGCCCCTTTTCAGGAACTACAAAAATAATTTACAGTAATTTTGTATGGTATAAGACAAAGTGAATTTGTTATCAGTGGAAGTATTTTTTT
>NW_005206420.1:0-203 GCF_000412655.1 Myotis brandtii
GACCTGCATGTTGTGCATGGTCTCCCGGAGCTGGTCCAGCTGGTGGGCGGAGTTCAGGGCCTCCAGGCGGATGTCCGTCAGCTTCATCTCCTTCTCCCACAGCTCCGAGCGCAGCTCCGACACCTCCTTCTTCTCCGGCTCCTCCTCCTCGCCGGCGAGGAACAGCCTGGGGTGGGGGGCCGTGTGCACGGGGCCCCTGCAAG
>NW_005206421.1:0-203 GCF_000412655.1 Myotis brandtii
ATTGAAAAAATAAAGCACAGCGAGTTGTGATAATGTTAAGAGATTCATCCTATATTTGTACTTCCATATTTATGGAGACATACATAAGATTACTGTACAAATCAGATTCTTTCATTGTGAAAGGTTATATATGTTCATTAAAATCCATCAAGTCCTTTTTATAAGCTCTATTTTATACTATTATATAGCTAGTTTTATGAATA
>NW_005206422.1:0-203 GCF_000412655.1 Myotis brandtii
AGGGTTTTCCCACTGATAATACTCAAAATAAGCAACACGATACTGTAAATCACTTGTCGCAAAGAATGTTCAAATATTTAGTCTTGAACTGTGTGACAAAGTGAAAATATGTCATCACTCCAATGAAAAGGGGAGGGGAATAGTTTTAAAACACCATTAACTGACGTGTTTAAGTTGTTTTTAGGGAAAGACAGCAAAGCCCA
>NW_005206423.1:0-203 GCF_000412655.1 Myotis brandtii
AAATAGCAGTATTCTTCATCAGGTCTTTTATTTTGTTGTGTTCAAGAGGAAAACACAACACTAAATAATAATTGCAGGAAGGCGTGCCTGAAAGGGCTGGAGGGGGTGGGGATGAGATTCATATTTGGAAATGCTCAGGGTGTAACTTTCTAACTTGATGGAAGGATGCTAAATGGAGATGATGGTGAGCTAGGCCTTCTTTA
>NW_005206424.1:0-203 GCF_000412655.1 Myotis brandtii
ATGGCTGTGGTTGCCATCAATCCACTCACAGCCTTCTTTCCACCACGGTAAGTGATCCCAACTCCTTCCAATGTTTTATGTATGTATCAGCTGTGTTCCACATAAAAGTACAACACATAGGATACCTACATAATGGGGCACAGGCCAAGTCCCTGCCCTGCAGAGCTTGCCGTCAAGCTGGGCAGAGGGACAGGTGAACAGGC
>NW_005206425.1:0-203 GCF_000412655.1 Myotis brandtii
CTAAAGGACCCAGCCTAAAAGTCTTCTTATACATCCAAAATACTTAACACACGGCTGGTCCTTAAGTCAATTATTTGATTCTATCGATAACCAAGCTTTAGGAAGAAAAAGGGTACTCATCCAAAATCTGGTGTACCCTCCCTCAACTTCACTGGAGCCCTGGTTACTGCTGCTGACCACCTTCTGCCTCCTCTGTATCTGTG
>NW_005206426.1:0-203 GCF_000412655.1 Myotis brandtii
AGAAAAGAGCCATGTATAATAACAGTTTATTTCTTAGGCAACTTTTAATTTTCTTGGAGTTAATAATTGTTCCTATTTTGTTTAGTCCTTCATTCACATTTTGGAGCTTCAGGAGGGAGGGTAGCCGAGGGAATGTGCTCTATCCGCCGCCATCAGCTGGAACTATAGGTCATTCCCACTGCGCAAAAGTGTGATATTTACAA
>NW_005206427.1:0-203 GCF_000412655.1 Myotis brandtii
ACCTAGTTATGAACAGCACATTTGCCTTATTTTTAAAATGAGGATTGGAAAACAGTGTTAAGAGAATGAACTGGAAATTAGAAGCTTTGGCCTCTGGTTCTGGCTCCTTCACAGACACAGGATGTATCCCTCTGACCAGCAAAGAGATGGATGAGATTAAGTTACCACTCAGGTTCTTGCCTTTTCTACTTACTGATCATGTT
>NW_005206428.1:0-203 GCF_000412655.1 Myotis brandtii
ATATAATAAAAGCCCAGTGACCATAATGGCGTAACGAACGGAACAACTGCTCAGCCAGTTGCTATGAGGTGCATTGACTACCTCTCTGTCCCTCCCCCCAGCCCGCAGGCTCCTATCGCAGCATGGCAAACAGGGAATCATGGGGGAACCAGGTAGGTGGCGGCGGGGCGGGACTGGGGACTGGCGAGTGGGTGGAAGATGGC
>NW_005206429.1:0-203 GCF_000412655.1 Myotis brandtii
GGTTGCAAGGATCCATAGCAGCTGTACCCACAGCCCCCGTGCAACAACCCCCATGTGAGAGTGACAGTTCACGTGCATCACGCCCCCTTCCCCCTCCCTTCTCTATCCACATACTAATGTCTCCCCACCCCTCTATCCGGCCACACTCCCCTGTGCAATTACAAATTGCCAGTATTTTTCCCAGCCTGGGCTCATCTGACTCA
>NW_005206430.1:0-203 GCF_000412655.1 Myotis brandtii
ATGGGAAGAAACCCAGTGTCTTTAGATGGAGGAGGGAGCTGGGCCCTGAGCATGGACATAGGTCGATAAGTAGGAAGATATTCTTAGACCATTGACTTGCCCAAGGACTCATGGTTGGTACTGGCAAAGATCTAGAGGACCTGAAATCCAGGGACTCCATTCTAGGGATGTATGGTGTACAAAGTTATTTCCTATCCCTTCTG
>NW_005206431.1:0-203 GCF_000412655.1 Myotis brandtii
AAGGATACATATTGCATCATCCCATTTCTTTACAAAACGGTGAACTAAACATGGGGAGGGATGCACACCTAGGAGTTAAAACTATAAAGAAAATTAATACCATTAAATAAGTAACAAACATTGATGTGAGAAACATCAATTGGTTGCATCCCGTAAATACCCCAATTGGGGATCGAACCCGAAACCTAGGTATGTGCCCTGAC
>NW_005206432.1:0-203 GCF_000412655.1 Myotis brandtii
AAAGATGAGGGACAGCTGTGGTGACACTGATGGGAGGCCCAGGCCCTGAGGAATGTTGCTGTAGGCGGGGATTCAGGGTTGCTGGGCCCAGAGGCAAGTGGGGGGAGCAGATAGTGCGGGTTTCCCAGCCTCAGCCCCTCTGGCATTGGACCCCAGCACTCCGCCGTGGGGCCGTGGGTCCCTGGCCTGGGCGCTGTGGGGTG
>NW_005206433.1:0-203 GCF_000412655.1 Myotis brandtii
GCTTAGGGCGTGGTTGATTAAATTTAAACCCTATATTTTTACTACAGGCCATAGTGATAGAGAAGGAACTCTCAAAGTCTGCCCCCTTTCCACTGTGGACGGGAGAGTGGTAACATTTTTTGATAGAAGGAGGGCAATTTGGATTACGCATCAAAGATAACTTTACGGTTATAAGAACTGGGCTAAATAGAATTAGCCAAGAA
>NW_005206434.1:0-203 GCF_000412655.1 Myotis brandtii
TTCCAGGATAGTATAGGTCACAAGAGATGTTTGCTGCAAGATTTAGAAGATGGAAGTAAAGTAGCTAGGTCCAGATCCTTTTTATAATTGAAAGGTCCAAGCAACGTGCTCACCCATGTTGTTGCTTATCTGCTCGTTCATCTTCTTGGCTTATAGGCCAACAGCTAGGCCCACAGGACCACAGCTGCTGCTGGGTTGCCTCC
>NW_005206435.1:0-203 GCF_000412655.1 Myotis brandtii
TTCCTTTTTGGACTATAATAACCCTGCCCCACTCCACCCTGTATTTGGGGAAATCCCTACTCCGTGAATCTTTAGGAGAGGCAGTAACTGCTGCTCACTCCAGATACTGAAAATTTCTTCCCCAGCTTTCCTTTCAGCTAGGTTGTGTGACCCAGATTTTCCAACAAGATGCACACACACTACACCTTGGCTGACAAGCTGGT
>NW_005206436.1:0-203 GCF_000412655.1 Myotis brandtii
TACTTACCTCCCTCTTTATCCCCTGGCCCCCCACCCCTGCAGTGATCTTTGGGGAACAGTTTGGTGATTCCCTGGGGCGTGTGTGAAGCTGTAACTTCCTGATGAAGTAAGCAGGCTTATGCTCCCCAGTTGTTTACATGTAATGATGCCTAATTCCCTTTGCTCCCTTCCTTTGTCAATATCTAGCTACTTACACTAACATG
>NW_005206437.1:0-203 GCF_000412655.1 Myotis brandtii
GCTCGGTAGTGAAGCGCGGTCCAGAGCCCTGGCGGGTGACAGAGCAGCTTCCGCTTTCCCTGGTGCTGGAGGCCCCGGCACGTCCGCTCGGGGTGGCCCTGTGCGGCAGAGGTCATCCTCCGTGCCGTCTACATCCGAAGAGGCCGAGCATCAGGAGGCACTGGCGTCCTGTGGGCCGGTGTGCGCACCGCCTGTGCGTGCCT
>NW_005206438.1:0-203 GCF_000412655.1 Myotis brandtii
ATCGTTACCTTCTTTTCCCTCTAGGACAGTGGTTCTCATCCAAGGGCAATTTTGGTTCCCAGAGAACATTGCCAAAATAATGAGTGGCATTTTTGGATGTGATAATTGGGGAGGGGAGTGCCACTGGAACTTAGTGGGTAGGGGCCAAGGATGCTGCTAAACACCCTGCAAAGCACAGGACAGCCCCAGAGCAAAGAATTAAC
>NW_005206439.1:0-203 GCF_000412655.1 Myotis brandtii
AGAACTCGGGCCTCCTGGGTCCTACCAAGGGCAGATCCCACCGCCCTCCTGCTGCTCCCCACAGGGGCTCCTTGAGCAAAGCACCATTTCTTCCTCCATATTCATGCAAGAGTTGCTGTCCTTGGGCTGCGCTGGTCCCACGTCCTTCCCTGGGCACATCAGGCCACAGGCCCAGCAGCATTGTTCCTTCCCGGCGCCTCGTG
>NW_005206440.1:0-203 GCF_000412655.1 Myotis brandtii
TAGCCTTCTCTTTTCATTCATGTGGGTAAGCATATAAGAATATCTGCCCAAAGCTGTAACCTCCTAGGGAGTAAGCGTCACTGCATGGGTGTCTCTGGGTGTAACACTCCCACTGGGGATAAATATCATTCGCTTCATTCATTCCCTCATTCACGGGCCTCCTAATGTCCTTAGAAAATGAGGATGAGTTAGGAGGAGGAGGA
>NW_005206441.1:0-203 GCF_000412655.1 Myotis brandtii
GTGCCCGCTGGCACACACAGTCCCTCCAGGCGAAACTTGGCCATGAGAAAAGCTGGACTCCCGGAAGCGGGTGTGCTGTCTTTTGCAAACAAGGAAAATGTTACCTGAAATTAGGGGTCATTCTTATAAACACAGAGACCCTCTGCGGGGCTGCAGCCGGGGAGGTGGGGGGGAGCAGCACCTGTGGTTTGGTCCGTCTCCAC
>NW_005206442.1:0-203 GCF_000412655.1 Myotis brandtii
AGGGCTGAATGGGTGCTGGCGCTGTGGTCTCCACCTGGGGCTGCAGTGGCGGGTGGAGGCTCAGAGGCGGGAACCCAGGCCCAGAGCCCAGAGCTGTGTCTCTGCACCCGGCCTGGGTTTCTTTGCCGCAGTCCCTGAATCCCTCACCGGTGCCATCACGCTGCCTCCAATGGGCTCCTGACGCTTCCCTGGCGTTTCTCCAG
>NW_005206443.1:0-203 GCF_000412655.1 Myotis brandtii
CTTGGTTTCTGGTGGTTCAATCAGGTTGACACATAGAAGTTACCATCACACAGCCAGAGAGAAAAAAAGATACATTATTCCATACAAAGACTTTTTATAGGAAACCATGCAAGCCAAAGACAACAGACTGACATCTCTAAAGTGCTGAAGAAACTGTCAACCCAGAATTCTATGTGCAGCAAAAATGTCTCTCAAAAATAAAG
>NW_005206444.1:0-203 GCF_000412655.1 Myotis brandtii
ATTACTAGTAGTAAGGGCTGCTTTGTGCAGCTACTTTAAAACTGTTTTGACTGATGGATCCTTGTTAGCAATGGCTACCTGGTCTGTAATAGTGACTCTCTTATATGCCTATGACTGCTCATATCTTCATCTAATACCCGGTGTCCATAAAGGTCCAGTAACTGGAGGGGGAACTGAGACCCTACAGTTGTTTAGGTACTAAT
>NW_005206445.1:0-203 GCF_000412655.1 Myotis brandtii
GCCAGGGATGCTGCCAAAATCTGGCAGTCACCCACAGAAAAGAATTCTCTGGCTCAAAATGTCAATAGTGCCATTGTTAAAACAACAACACCATCACCCTAACCCTGTAGTCCTCAGGAATGGCAATAGATATAATGAGAAATAAAAAATATAGACCAAGAGGTGGAAATAAGTGGTTGAAAAATGGTGTAGCCATGTTGGAT
>NW_005206446.1:0-203 GCF_000412655.1 Myotis brandtii
ACAGTGTCAGCTTCACAGGCCCTGTTGTTTACCACACGTTAGTGCTTCGTTGGCAAGCCTCAGACATGAGATGAAATGAGCTGCTTGATTCTTCTGGGAACCCAAAGTACAAAATATAATTCTAAGCTTGCTCAAGTCAAAGTCAAAATGGAGTTGGTAGGAAAAAGTTCACTCTTTTTGATAAACTTAATGTGTTTTGCTTC
>NW_005206447.1:0-203 GCF_000412655.1 Myotis brandtii
GTGTGTGTGTCTATATAATATATATTATATATATAAAGCCAGCGACCAGAATGCCATAACGACCGGAACGGCCAGTCGCTATGACGCCCACTGGGGCCAGTGAACTGGCCCAATCCGGGGGTGGGGCAGGATTGGCAGGGGGGAGGGGCCGCAGGAGGTTGATAGGCCTCTCCCACCTCAACCGGGGGTGGGGCCTGCAGCCA
>NW_005206448.1:0-203 GCF_000412655.1 Myotis brandtii
AGGCTTTGGAAAACTATGTTTCTGGCGAGAAGACAGGAGGAGGGGATTTTAAAAGCGCCACCTTTTTTTTTCTTTAGAGATAACAGGTAAGGTTTCTGCTGCTGCCACAGGCTTCTCCAGCTTTTCCGCTTGTACAGGGAGAAGAGCAACTGGCCCTTTATCATCGACACATTATCACTGAAAAGCTTTACCACAAAGTCTAA
>NW_005206449.1:0-203 GCF_000412655.1 Myotis brandtii
CAGGGACACCTGCTGAGGTCACCTGAGCTAAAGGGAACCAGAGGCAGGGGCTCCGGCTGTAGGGATGCTTGGGGAGTCGGTGGGTGGGCAGAGGCATATCTGGGCCCCGATGTAGTCACGTATCTTGCAAGCGTGGCTGAACATTAGAATCACCTGGAGAGATTGACAAATGCCAGAGCCCAGGAGGGGGACTGTTCCAGTTT
>NW_005206450.1:0-203 GCF_000412655.1 Myotis brandtii
ACCATGGGAAAGATATAAAATCGGGCCATTCTGTGAACTTCTCTCAAAAACAACGCAAGGGAGAAAGTGAGGCCGCCTTGGCAGCGGAACTCGGAGGAAAGAAGAGGATGGCAGCAGGATGCAAAGTCAGAGAGAAAGGCAGCCTACTGCATAGCACACAACAGGGTGCTAGTGCCCACGGGGAGGACAAGGACTGCAGAAAC
>NW_005206451.1:0-203 GCF_000412655.1 Myotis brandtii
GCCTGTTTTTAGACTGCCCTAACAAAGAGGCAATATCTGAAGATACCAGATCAAGTACATATATCTATGGTAATACTTCTATATGTATGTGTGTATGCATATATATGTATATGTGTGTACACACACATACACAAACATGTATGCATACACACATACATATAGAAGGATATATATATATATATATATACACACACACATACATA
>NW_005206452.1:0-203 GCF_000412655.1 Myotis brandtii
CTCAGGCATCATGAAGATGAAGGATGCAAGTACTAGAAAGCAGGGTGGGTAGGGACTGTGTTCAGCTCACACACTGTGCAACCAGCATGCTCAGGGGTGACTCTGTACATTGTTTTTTTAGACATACAGTCATTGTATACTGAATAGTCTACAATATAGTATAAACATAAGTTCTATATGCACTGATGCACTGGGAAAGAAAA
>NW_005206453.1:0-203 GCF_000412655.1 Myotis brandtii
AACTTATATTTAAATTCGATTTTTAAGACCATGATAGAAGAAAAATTAAACCACTTTTTATGTCCACTCTGCTAACTTGAAACACATTATTAAACTTCTAAAACCAGAAAAAAGTGTCTTACATTGCGGACATGAAATAAAAATTTAACATGTTTTATCCCCAAATATATATATATGTTTGCAGTTTATTACAATAAATCAAC
>NW_005206454.1:0-203 GCF_000412655.1 Myotis brandtii
AGGCCAGGGGGGCACGGGACCTGCCAGGAGGCTGGAGTAGGGAGTCGGGCCGCCTGCTGGGAGGAAGGGGTAGGGGCAGGGGCAGGGAAAGGCCTGGGCATGGGGCGAGCGTGGCTCACAGCAGGACTCAATCAGTGCTGAGTGAGCACCCGAAGGCCTGGGTAAGGATGAGCCTGGGTTTCTGGTTCCCATGACTTGTGGTT
>NW_005206455.1:0-203 GCF_000412655.1 Myotis brandtii
TCCCCCCTTCCCTGCAGGCCTCCCCGCTTCCCTGCAGCCACCCCTTCCCTGAGATTGTCAGGTGTAGCCTGTGGCCCCTTTTTCCTTTTCTGTTTTCCACCCTGTAATAACCATTCGTACATGGAAAGATAATAGTACACAGCTGTTCCCACTTTAGGACTAATATTAATGAAGCTTTTTAAAACTTTAACAAGTACAGGGGT
>NW_005206456.1:0-203 GCF_000412655.1 Myotis brandtii
GACATATTTAAAATAACAAAAAGGAAAAAATTTGAAATAAGAAGAATAATTTCTATTCATTGATTATTACTATGTACCTGGTTCTAGATTTGAAATTATATAATTTATTTAATTTAAACTAGATTAAATTTCCTTATTATATAGGAAGGCATTCGATAAGAGGTAGAAGAATGATCTCTTGTATTGGACTTACATTGCCTGAG
>NW_005206457.1:0-203 GCF_000412655.1 Myotis brandtii
CTCCTGGCGTTGACCTTGGCCATAGAGGCGGGCGTTTCCCCGCGGCCGCTTCAATGAGGGCATTGGTCTTGCCCCCTGTCAGTCACCTCTCCTCCTCGCTGTGCAGGATGGGGGCCGAGGAGATGGTAGGTGAGCTCCCAGACTGGCCATGGTGTGGGGGAGGCCTGAGCGAGTGCTCTGGGGGCCTCGGGGGGTGGGGGGAC
>NW_005206458.1:0-203 GCF_000412655.1 Myotis brandtii
AATTCTAGGTTCTGGCTTCTGCAGACAGGAGGTAGCTGTGCCATTCCCTGAGTGGGGGCCAGAGGAGGTCAGGCTCCGGAGGGAAGGCAGTGAACCCTGTGGGGGACCTGGCAGGTCTAAGATGCCTGTGATCAGAGTGGAGGTGTCGTGCAATGGGATTGGGAGTGATCACATCAGCAGCGCAGGAGGGAGGGCCAGGCGAC
>NW_005206459.1:0-203 GCF_000412655.1 Myotis brandtii
GTCCACTGGGCACAGGGGTAGCCAATTACGCGGACGCTGGGCACAGCGACAGAAAGTGACCTTATTACTCAATGCTCTGGGAAAACCTGAGCTCCCCCAGGGCTTCCGGATAAGAGGCTTCATAGAGCATGAACCGTAAGTCGTCAGGAGTAAGGGGCTTGGAGTCGTGGGTGAAACGGATAGATCGAGAACGAGGTAAGGGC
>NW_005206460.1:0-203 GCF_000412655.1 Myotis brandtii
CTCTCTCAGCAACAGAACCAAGTGGCTTTGCCTTCTGGGAGGCTTCAGATAACAAAAATGTGTCGGCGTAGGAAGTTTCCTCGGAGGCGACAGCCATATGAAATGCACCTCTAGAGGCCTAAGTGTGGGAGGTAACCTTGGCAAATTGTCAAATGTGGCTTTTGTATCCAACATCTAATTTTGTATTCCTACATCCCTGCCCC
>NW_005206461.1:0-203 GCF_000412655.1 Myotis brandtii
GAAAGAAAAACTCCTGTATACCTTTCAACCCACCATTCCTTATCATTAGAGAAGGTCTTGATGTCCAACTTATGTCAGCTGAAATGATAGCATTTTAAAAGTTCACAACAGGTAGAATATTAAAGTAAATGAAAGCATCATTTTAAATTACAAAAAAGAAAAATATCTACTTATATTTCATTTAGATGTAACTGGACTATAGT
>NW_005206462.1:0-203 GCF_000412655.1 Myotis brandtii
CAGTGCCTAGAACATTTTATTAACTTTTATAAAGATATGTTTTTTATTTTAGAATATTCACTCCTAGGTTTCATTTTCTAAAAAACCTACAGCATCTGAGAAATTTTAATTTTTAATTTAAGTATAGTTGCTATACAATCTTATATGGTTATATTGTTTCTGGTGTATGATATAGTGAATTGACAATTTTATCACCTCACCAA
>NW_005206463.1:0-203 GCF_000412655.1 Myotis brandtii
AGAACACTTTTTCCTTATTTAACAACAATGTAGCTGAAATCTGATACTAGACTTTATGAGGGCCTTCACAAAGCTACCTCTGTCCATGCTATGTCATGAAGACATTCTAACTACTACTTTTGGAACAACACTTCCAAAAGCCAAAAGGCTTTAAAGAAAAGTGTTAAATCTAAATAAAGTTGCAACTGCCTTAAAATTGCGTT
>NW_005206464.1:0-203 GCF_000412655.1 Myotis brandtii
ATGATCAGCTAAACAGAGGCTAAGAGACACACTAAAAATAAGATGTAGAGCCAAAGTGTTGGGGTCTCAGGACCCAAGAAAAGAAATAATGATATCGGGGCACAGGGTGTGATCAGTACTTTATCTCAGAGATTTTATGTAAATCCTGTGAGAAGAAATCTAAGTCTGAATGAATTAAGCTGATAATAAATTAAATTAAACTT
>NW_005206465.1:0-203 GCF_000412655.1 Myotis brandtii
AGATATACAAGCTGGCAAGCAATCCTGCTTATAAGCTTTAAGAACTTGGTCAAACTAATAAACTGGTATTCCTCAGTTTCCTCATCAATTATATAAGGATTTTAAAATGAGGACATATATAATTTATATAAATATGTGTTCAAGATTTATAGTAAATATTTAATAAAAGATGGTCCATTGATTGCTTGACACATAGTGGAGAC
>NW_005206466.1:0-203 GCF_000412655.1 Myotis brandtii
AATATTTACTATTCTTGTTATTCTCATCTGTTTCAGCCTATCATTCTCTAGTGCTTTTAAAATGTGATGTACAAAATTAAACACAGGTCTCATAATGAAATCTGACTAACAGAGAACAAGGATGGCTATTTCCTTCAATTATTTTGTTGCTATCTTTATATTTACTCAGCCAAACTTTAAATGCTTTAAAATTAGTTTCACAC
>NW_005206467.1:0-203 GCF_000412655.1 Myotis brandtii
ACCTCAGGCTAGAGTTTGGATTGTCCTAGTTTTATCCAGCAGTTAGACTAATTTAGAAATAGGTACTTTAGCTGACATCCAACTCACACACAACTTCGAGTGGTCTTTTGGAGCATTAACCTGTGGCCTGCATTGCTTCATCCCCTTTCCTGAGGGCAGGTAATCATTTTGATTGACAGGTAAGGCCTTGGAAGATGATGAGA
>NW_005206468.1:0-203 GCF_000412655.1 Myotis brandtii
TAAAACTCTTAAAGATGCTCAACTTCTATCATAATTTAAAAAACACAAAGTGATAGGTATCCAATCACTATGGCAATTCATAGCACTGGCAAAAGTGCAGGGAAATGAATACTCATGTTCTACTGACTAAACTAAAATAAACATAAACTAAACTAAATCTTCTAACAGGGTAATATGCAATATACATCAAGTTTGAAAATGTA
>NW_005206469.1:0-203 GCF_000412655.1 Myotis brandtii
CACTCAACCACTGAGCCATGCCGGCCAGGCTCACTATCACATTAAAAAACACACACACAAAACCCACATAATTTTCCACCAATTGTGATATTATTGCCCCTCACTGAAATTCTTACATTCAAAATTGGTTAAGTATTAAATAATGGCACCTCTTTGATATTTTTGAGATATCAGTGAATGTTCAGTGTAATTCTTAAATTATT
>NW_005206470.1:0-203 GCF_000412655.1 Myotis brandtii
ATAAGTTAACCATTTGAAATAATTATATTGATAATGACCAATTCTCCATTTCATTTCCATGTATTTTTTTCATTTTTTTAATATAAGAATAATGATTACAACAGTTATACCTTATAATGAACATATTTACTACATCCTGTCTACTTTCTAGTTCCAAATATGACACTAATTAACTCCATGACTTTGAATAAATCACTTAATCT
>NW_005206471.1:0-203 GCF_000412655.1 Myotis brandtii
CGCGCGCTGTCCTCAAGGACAGACACCCCGCTGCTTCCAGGTGGGTGCCCAGCGCGCAGCCCGCGCCGAATAAACGCAGCGTTCGCCCAGGTAAACAGCCCCATTTTTTTTTTGCCAAGTTTTCATAGAAAAGACCACCCTGGTTGGTTCTGTCAAAAACACCCAAGGTTCGCCCTGGCCGGTGTGGCTCAGTGGATAGAGCG
>NW_005206472.1:0-203 GCF_000412655.1 Myotis brandtii
GCAGTGTTATTCTGCCTCCCTTTAACATGAGTAAAGATCACAATGTGCAGTTTTAGAGATTTCTGTTTTGCAAATAAGGAATATGAAGCTGGAAGGAGATAACTGCCTTGCTGAAGGGCACAGCTACTAGATCTGGGGTCAGAGCTCAGGTGTGCTGTTCCTAGTTATGAATTGGCAATGCTCAAATAAAGACTTTCTGGTGT
>NW_005206473.1:0-203 GCF_000412655.1 Myotis brandtii
ATGAACGCTGCTGTAATTACTCTCACAACTATCATTTTTCACCCGTGAGTATTTAGCCACAAAAAGATATTATTGAAAAAGATGTACATTTGGCCATAATCCTTTTTTCCATTCATTGGAAGAGTTTGTGTTGACTTCTTTTAAGGTCTAGGCACGGGACAAGGCAGGGGATTGAATTTCCAGGTGATGAGACAGAGCCGTGC
>NW_005206474.1:0-203 GCF_000412655.1 Myotis brandtii
AGGGGCGATCAGGCAGGCAGGCGGAGGGGTTAGGGGCGATCAGGCAGGCAGGTGGAGGGTTTAGGGGCGATAAGGCAGGCAGGTGGAGGGGTTAGGGGCGATCAGGAAGGCAGGCAGGCCAGTGGTTAAGAGCCAGCGGTCCCTGATTGTGAGAGGGATGTACGAATGCCAGTTTAGGCCCGATCCCACATGGGGCCTAAACC
>NW_005206475.1:0-203 GCF_000412655.1 Myotis brandtii
GCGTGGTGGTAGGGACGTCAAGGTTCAGGTGATCTGCCGCTGGGACTTTTGGCAACTTTCTATCAAATGAGAAGTCACAGAGCATGGTAGCACCGCGCCCTGGGACTGGGGGCTTAGGTGTGAGTCCTGGCTCGGTTGCTGGGGCACTTACCCAACTTCTGTGATCGCTGGACCCTCCCACCGGTAGAATAATCATAGCTTCT
>NW_005206476.1:0-203 GCF_000412655.1 Myotis brandtii
GACGCTCTATCCACTGAGCCACACCGGTTAGGGCTCCGCTTCTCTCTTTCAAATTCAATAAAAACACATTGAATGGAAAGGAAAGAACGCGGCCTGCAGCAGAAGCGTCCCCTAAACATCAGTGCCTCCCGCATTCGCTCCGCAGCCCTCATTCTCCAAGCGCCGCCCCCCCCAATACCACTTATTCTCCCAGCCTCGCTGAA
>NW_005206477.1:0-203 GCF_000412655.1 Myotis brandtii
CTTGAAAAGCTTCAGATATTTCATGTTTAAGATCCTGAGTTTCTGCGGGAATCAAATGAGAAAATGTATGTGACTCTACTAGGTAGCTCGTTAAGGACTACATAGGTGTGAAATGGCTCAGTCAAAGGAGGGGCTAGGTTTTCTGGCACCGGAAGCTTGTAGACTTTGAGGGAGGCAGCTCTGTAAGAGAAAAAAAATACTTT
>NW_005206478.1:0-203 GCF_000412655.1 Myotis brandtii
AATTAATGACTTTCTACATTCCAAATCAATTTATTCACCTTTTCATCTTTGTTCTTGATTATATAAATCATATCTGATTTTTTTAAAAAGGCCATGCTAGATAATTCCAAATAACTACTAATAGATTATTAATAGCTGTGTCTCTATTGACTTAAAAATTTTTTTTAGTTATTTAGTCCTGTTTCCTGAAATGCATTTTAATT
>NW_005206479.1:0-203 GCF_000412655.1 Myotis brandtii
TCTAAGATGACACCTGTTTTCTTACCCCTAATTTTTTTCTTGTCTGTTTTCCTTGATAAAAATAAACAAACGTTTGTATATTTTATCCTTTTTGTTCTATTAAGTGTTTGCTTTTTTTCTAAAGAGCCACTCTAAAATTTTATTTATCTATTCTATTCCTTTTTACTTAATTTTAATTTCTGCTTTCATCTACAATAATTTCT
>NW_005206480.1:0-203 GCF_000412655.1 Myotis brandtii
CTCTTGCAGTGGCCCCACCTATTTTGGCCACTGACTTGTTCCCAGGTATGACTGACAGATAAGCACTTTCCCACATCACTCAGACCTTACTGGGCATGCGTCCAAATTGCCTTTGTCCAATTCCTTCTTTTTCCCTATCAATCAGCGGGGAACAGACTTGGAGAGGGTTAAATTACAGCTTTCTAGCAAAGCTGTATAAATGG
>NW_005206481.1:0-203 GCF_000412655.1 Myotis brandtii
GCCCAGGCCAGAGGCCTCAGCCAGAGGCTGCAGTGGGGCAGGGGCAGAGCCGGCGATCGCAGGGCCTGGGCATGGGCAGAGCCGGTGATCTCAGGGGTCTGGGGGTCCCTTGCCCAGGCCTGCAGCCTTGTCCAGCGGCTGCAGTGGGGCAGGGGTGGAGCCGGCGATGGCAGGGGCCTGAGAGTTCCCTGCCCAGGCCTGCA
>NW_005206482.1:0-203 GCF_000412655.1 Myotis brandtii
CGAAACTCCCCCCACCCCTCGACTGCTCTGTGAAACTCCCCCTGCCCTGCAACTGCTCCACGAGGCTCCCCCTGCCCCTCGACTGCTTCATGAAATTGCTCCCACCCCATGAGTACTCCGCGAAACTCGCTGCCGCCCTGCGAGGCAGCCCAGTCACCACCGCTGCTGCTCAACAGTCCCCAGTTCAGCCCGCCATCACCCCC
>NW_005206483.1:0-203 GCF_000412655.1 Myotis brandtii
GGAACAGGATTGGGAGGTGGGATAAATATGGAGACAGGAGCAAAGGGAACGCCAAGGGGCTAAGGCACCTTCCTGACTTCACCGGAAGTGGCACGCCTACATCATGGTCCTTGCTTTGCAAGGACCATTCGAGGGAGGCCAAATGCCTGGCTTTCTGGGCTCACACGTCTCCTTGAATCCGCTGCCTCTTTCCCAGGGGGAGC
>NW_005206484.1:0-203 GCF_000412655.1 Myotis brandtii
CAGCTTTTGTGACCACAGTCTGAGGTGAGTTACCCTCATGTTCATCGGGGCGGATGGCCTTGTCCCGGGGCCGACAGGGCTGCTGGCAGAAATGCACAGATGACCTCTGACCCCGAAGCTCAGCTCCTCCATCAGGACCTCTCTCTTCCTGGGGCCAGTCCCCCATGTGTCCCGTTCCTTTGGCTGTGCTTGGGTTTAGGGGC
>NW_005206485.1:0-203 GCF_000412655.1 Myotis brandtii
CCAAAAGGTGTTCTTTAAATTCAGTTGTAAATAAAATTGTGGTGATGCAAAGTACAGCACAGGTAGAGAATATAGTCAACAATACTCAAATAACAATGCATCTTGTCAGGTGGGTACCAGACCCATTGGGGTGTTCACCTCAAAAGGTATACATGTGCCCAATCAACATGCTGTACACCTGAAACCAAAACAATATTGGATAT
>NW_005206486.1:0-203 GCF_000412655.1 Myotis brandtii
ATTTCTCTGAAGAACCCTGACTAAGACATCTCACTTTACAGATGAAGAACTTGAGGTACAGAGTAGTTAGTTCCCTGGCCCAGGGTCTCAAGGCCAGTAAGGGGTGCAGGCAGGATAGAAATGCATGCATCCTGGCTCCAGTATCTGCTCACGTACGCAGACTCTCCTGCTTCTCTCAGCCACAGAAAGTCACAGCCCCATCT
>NW_005206487.1:0-203 GCF_000412655.1 Myotis brandtii
ATATTTTTAAATTTACAGAAATTGTCACCTATCTTTGGACAGGGAAAAAGTTATGCTTGAGATAGTCATGTGATGTGCTTATGATTCTTAGTCTATAAACCTGAATGTTTAAGAAATATAATTTGATTATTCTAGTAAGCAAACTTGACTTTTGTTTCAAGTTTCCTATTTTACCAGATAGAAGTTTAATCATGATCAATTTG
>NW_005206488.1:0-203 GCF_000412655.1 Myotis brandtii
TCTAGTATCTCATGACTCGTTTTCAACATTAATTCCACGTTGAAGTAAAAATATTTTGTCTACGTTGGGTTCAATATGACATATTTTAAACACGAATATCACTTTTTAAATTTTTACTTTTTAAGATGTGGCTTGTGTTTCTCTGCATTGTGCAGTGTCTCCTGGCGTCACTGTATGGTTAGTAATTACTGGGGCTTGTGTTC
>NW_005206489.1:0-203 GCF_000412655.1 Myotis brandtii
GAAAGTTTTGAGAGGTGCCACAACTACATGCAAAACAATAGATTAGTTTTTATAAAGAACGTAAGTATATAATTTTAGACACCAATATGGCATATCAATGGAATTACTTGTCTAAGAGTCAAAAGAACTGGATTCTAGTTCCAATTTAAGAGAACAGACTTTGGGGTCAATCTGGATTTAAATCTTAGTTATCTACTTACTGG
>NW_005206490.1:0-203 GCF_000412655.1 Myotis brandtii
TGGCCGGCTGGCCCTGCCCCTGATTGGGGTGGTGGGGGCCCATCTGAGGTGGGGCTGGCTGCGGGGAAGGGCTGCAGGAGGTTGGCCAGCCAGCCCTGCCCTCTATTGGGGTAGGGGGGCTGTCAGGGGGGAGGGGCTGTGGGCCAATCAGGGTGGAGAAGGCTGATTAGGGGCAGGGATGGTCAGAGGGAAGGGCTGCGTGG
>NW_005206491.1:0-203 GCF_000412655.1 Myotis brandtii
GAGACTGGTGCCAGACACCAGTAGCAGGTGCGAGTGGCGGTGCTGGCGCTGGCTGCGGGTATGAGCAGGGCCAGTGCTGGCAGCAGGGTGGAACCGTGGCATGCAGTAGCAAAGAATTTTCAGTAATCACCAGAGTCTCGCCCCGATGACAGTGGCCGGCACCCCTCCTTGGTCTGGCACCCCTGCTCACCTACTCCACCATC
>NW_005206492.1:0-203 GCF_000412655.1 Myotis brandtii
TATTTTTCCTTTTGGGGAGCAAAAGCAGTGGTGAGAACTGAAATCACAGTCATTGCTGCCTTACTGGTTGACTTCCAAAGGCTTAGCTCTTTGGGATAATTACTCCCAGACCCAGGAGCAAACTTCCACCCACATTCTTCCCACCTTTATAACATACCTTGAAAGGCTCTTATTACACATATCTACAGAATGGGAGCAGTGGG
>NW_005206493.1:0-203 GCF_000412655.1 Myotis brandtii
TCTCTCATCATTGAGTCTGGGGTTTGCATGGGGACTTGGTCCTGAGGGACGGGGCCAGGGTCTGGATGACACAGCCGCTCAGGGCTCTGTCCCCCGGGAAGAGCGGGGCCTGGGAACTGCCTCCTGTTGTGGGACCCACATTCCATCGCCAACGGGGAGGCCAGGGCCCCCCGCTACAGGAGGCCTGCCCCCATCCCCCCCCG
>NW_005206494.1:0-203 GCF_000412655.1 Myotis brandtii
AGGCTCAGGAAGTCTGTTTAATCTGTCCATGATATAACTGGTGACAAATTTTCCCCTGACTTATGTTAAAGTGTCAGTTAACTACAAAAGACACCTGTCCAACGGCAGAAACCAGAATTCATTCGTTTCATCCTCAAGTTACATTAGTTACATTCCCCCAAAATTTTGAGTCACAATGAATTCCATTCTCATCTTGACTTAGA
>NW_005206495.1:0-203 GCF_000412655.1 Myotis brandtii
ATACAGAACAAACCCAGGGCGACCAGCATGTGCTTCCACTCACACCCAGCGGACACCCACGCGGCTGACTTTCCTGCGTGGAAACCGGGCGGCGCCAACACCCGCCCCCGCCTGTGGGTGGTGATGCAGCCGCGGTCTGGCTCCTTGTCTGTTAATAAATAATTGAGTGCGCGTTGGGCCTCTGCTGGGATCCCCGCGCTGAG
>NW_005206496.1:0-203 GCF_000412655.1 Myotis brandtii
GGATCATCTCCCTGCCCGAGGGCCAGCTGATGAGCAAACTGAGTCCCATCGGCAGCCTCATTCCCCTTTGCCATGGAGCCTAACATACTTGCAGTATTTGAAGTGGGGAAGATCGCTTCAAATGTTCTAAGAATTGTAAGATCACTGCTTGTTTATGATAAAATAATCAGAACAGTGCAGAGCTATATGCAATAACAATTTAA
>NW_005206497.1:0-203 GCF_000412655.1 Myotis brandtii
TGAATGTGTGTGTAGTCACATATACTAATATTTTTTAAAGTATTATCTTCTAATAGGACATAATACTCTTTTATTATTTTATTACCCCTGAATCAATGATTATTTCATTTCTCATGCCTTACATTTTATATAATTTTTTCTTTTCTAAAATAATTTTCTCTTTTTAATTGAACTTATTGGGGTGACATTGGTAAATAAAATTA
>NW_005206498.1:0-203 GCF_000412655.1 Myotis brandtii
CAACTTGTAAAAACTAAATTTAAACTTGGTTTGACACCTTTTTCCCCAATTATTTTACTTCCAGGAGGACAATAATAACAGTAACAATAATATTAATGAGTTACAATTTTCACTTCTTTATTGAGTACTACTTACTTTGTGCCAGGAGCTGGCTAAGGATTTGAAATGCATTATTTCAATTCTCCTAGTATCATCTGAGCTTG
>NW_005206499.1:0-203 GCF_000412655.1 Myotis brandtii
TCCAATTATATTCCGAATTTGGAAATATATCTAGTCCCAAAGGTGTTAGATAAGGGATTGCAGCCTTGTAACATATCTCTGGATGATTATTTGTTTAATGTATGAATCCTATTAGACCAGAAGGTCCTTGCGATCAGAGAACAAAATGTAATAAATTGCATAAACCCATTATATCATAAAATAAAAAGTATTGTATATAGTAG
>NW_005206500.1:0-203 GCF_000412655.1 Myotis brandtii
TAGGATGGAATCCGAGGGCATGATGATTGGGCCCTGCCCATGTTTCCCACCTCATCCTTCACCCCGCCCCCTGCACCTAACGAACAGTAACCACACAGTAAGCGCTGGCAGGATTGAGTCACCACGTCTCATTCCTTCTTCCATCTGTGTCTGTTTGCTCTGCTCCTTCTGCGGGGGCCACTCTCCCGCTCAAAGAGGAACTT
>NW_005206501.1:0-203 GCF_000412655.1 Myotis brandtii
GGCTTGTTTCAAGGTGTCCAGGGACAGACCTTGGCTTCCAGTTTTCTGACTGAGCAAAGCCACAGCTGCAGAGACCTGCTGGGATGCGTGGCTGCCTAAGGTCTTCAGGGTGTCAGCTCCCGCTGCACCGGAGTGGAGGACATGGGTGGCCCACATGTTCACCTGTACTCGGATCTGCTCGGTGAGCTGGATCTGCTGTAGCT
>NW_005206502.1:0-203 GCF_000412655.1 Myotis brandtii
AAGGACAGCAGTTGCCACTCGCACACGCTGATGGCACTGGCCCCGCTTGCACTCATGGCTGGTGATGCCCCACTCACACCTGCTGCTGGCGCCAAATCCGCTGCTCACACCCACTGCTGACGCTAGCACTGCTTACACCTGCAGCCAGCACTGGAGCCGCCGCTCGCACCCACTGAGGGCATCCGGTGCCAGTCCCGATCGCT
>NW_005206503.1:0-203 GCF_000412655.1 Myotis brandtii
AGGAGGTTGGCTGCCAGCCCTGAGGAGGGAGTGGACCCTCAGCACCCCCTGGGAAAGGGGCTGCATCCATTGACACGCACCCCTGGTTCCCCATCCCAGCCCAGGGGCCGGGGGGAGGAACTGTGGGAGGTTGGTCAGCTGGGGCTGGGGGAGGTTGGCTGTGGTCGTGCACTGACCACCAGGGGGCAGCTTCTGCATTGAAC
>NW_005206504.1:0-203 GCF_000412655.1 Myotis brandtii
GGCCCGGTGCACGAATTCATGCATGGGTGGGGTCCATTCGGCCTGTCCTGATGGGGGCCCAATGGGCCAGGTTCGTGGCAGGGAGGGACCACAGGTAGTTGGCTGGCCGGCCCCACCCAGGATCGCGATGCGCATCATTGCCACTGGTCATTCCGGTTGTTCTGGTCATTCTGCTGTTCTGGTCGCTGGGCTTTATATATATA
>NW_005206505.1:0-203 GCF_000412655.1 Myotis brandtii
TTACAAAGATATTGGCTTCTTATATAACTTAATTTATGTGAGATCTTGATTATATTTTTTAAAAGTTAATTTGTTAAGTAATTTAAGTAGGTATTTTTATTGATAAAGCAAGGCAAGTAGATTTAATAAACTTTTATGTCTGATTCACAAGGCGCAAATGCTGCCGCACCTCCAGCCTAATTTAAAATGCAGGCGGCGAGGGC
>NW_005206506.1:0-203 GCF_000412655.1 Myotis brandtii
TCAGCTTTCAGAGCGTGGACCCCGGCTCTGCAGGGGGTCCTGCTGGCGCGGCGAAGCCGAGAGCACCCTTCCAGCCCAGAGCTCGTGGAGTCGGCTGCCAGGAGAGCCCTTTGCCAAAGCCTCCCCCCCTTAGATCCAATCTGTCAGCTCCGCTGTGACTGAAGCACGTGGACCCCACCACCCGGGACTCGGGGCTTATAGAG
>NW_005206507.1:0-203 GCF_000412655.1 Myotis brandtii
AAAAGAGTAACAAGGAGAATGAATAAGATTTCTAACACTAAGCCAACTTTACAAACAAAGCAAAGTACTTTGGTCGTTTCATAGAAAAATGACAGAGACACCGGCAATGACTCAGAAAAAAGTGTATGAGGCAGGATTGTTTGAAGACTATTCCAATATAAAAATGTATTTTATTTTTGTTTGTTAATCCTCACCCGAGGATA
>NW_005206508.1:0-203 GCF_000412655.1 Myotis brandtii
AATCTCCTCCCCTCTGGCCTGGAGCTGTCCTTCCCCTTCCACCTGCACACCCTGGCCTCCTGCTCCTTACACCTGTTAGTCCTGGGCAAGGGGGTGGGGGGCTGACACCTTGGACCATCCCTCCTAATGGCAGGAGGAGCCCCTGTAATGAAAAGTTGGGAAGCAGGATCTGTATTGATGTAGCTTTGGGCCATGAGACCTAC
>NW_005206509.1:0-203 GCF_000412655.1 Myotis brandtii
ATTTACTGAGTATTGGCTCTCTTATAGGCTCTGTGCTGAGTACTTTACACACATCATCTCATATAATTTCCGCCCTAATTTTACAAGGTTTCATTGGCTAAGAGATTAGATACCAAATCTGGAACCCGGCTACCTGGTGCTGTCAAATTACCCCTAGATGTCTTTGGGGGTAAGTTATTTCACTCCCCGTTCCTCAGTTTCCT
>NW_005206510.1:0-203 GCF_000412655.1 Myotis brandtii
TGTGGCTCAGTTGGTTGGGCGTTGTCCTGTGCACTGAGGGGTTGCCAGTTCCATTCCTGGCCAGGGCACGTGCCTGGGTTTCAGCTTGATTCCCAGTGGAGGTCTGGGGGGGTGGGGGGGCAGTGCAGGAGGTGGCTGATCCATATCATGCTCTCATATCGCTATTTCTCTCTCTCCCTTTCTCTCTAAAAATCAATTTTAAA
>NW_005206511.1:0-203 GCF_000412655.1 Myotis brandtii
TTTAGTGGTTTTCTTCAAATTACTTTCTGATCAATCCCCATGAAGCACTTTATTCTTTTTCCAGTAAAATATATTTTAACTAAAAATTAAAGTAGTTTCATTTGCAAGAAAATATGTTTATATCTTAAGGATGAGAAGGTGCTTTGTTATTTTTAAATTACAAAACGTCCCCAATATTAGTAGATTTTGCTGTTTGTATAAAG
>NW_005206512.1:0-203 GCF_000412655.1 Myotis brandtii
TTTTGGACCAAGTGCTATGCCATGTACTGGGAAAAAATAAAGATAAGACATGGTTTGTGAGAGATGTGAAGATGTTCACATTCACACTGTGCCATGAGTTCTGCTACCCATGACCTCATGGTGCAAAACTGGCGCTGGTGTTACTACTTACTCACTGCTTACTCTAGTGAGCAGCCCCTATGGGGTGTTGTCTGAATTACAGG
>NW_005206513.1:0-203 GCF_000412655.1 Myotis brandtii
TCACCGGTGACGGCGATGCAGGAGTCGATGGCGGCGCTCCGGCAGGCGCAGATGATCACCACGTAGTTGGTCTTGGCCAGCTTGCCCTCGACCAGCAGCCGGAACATCTCGGAGAGGCCCTCGGCCAGGGAGTAGGTGCACTCGATGATGTGCACGCTGTCATTGCAGGAGCTGGCGGCCAGGCCGGCCAGCCAGGGCAGCTG
>NW_005206514.1:0-203 GCF_000412655.1 Myotis brandtii
CAGCAAGTCTGTGGGGAGATGGGCACTGGTGTGTGTGGGGGCGGGGGGAGAGGGGGGTGCTGGGTGTATTGTTCAGTCTAGCGTTTCCAGGAGGTTCTCCCTTCCTCCTGCCCCTCTTCCATTCTCTCTTCTCCTCCTCCCCACCCTCCTCTCTCTTTCTCTAACATCCTCCCTCTTTCCCTCCCTCCTTTTCTCCTTCCATT
>NW_005206515.1:0-203 GCF_000412655.1 Myotis brandtii
AGAAATGAGTAGGCTCTTAGTAGGTACTTTCCTTTGGCCTATTGGAGTAAATAGTTCTCAACATGAAGAACACAGCTAAAGTAGGACCAGAGCAGGCCCTATAAAGCCTGGATCTCACCAATCCAGGGGCTTCTCAGACAATTTTTCAAAAGGGGTTTGACTGAGATGGTAGGTTCATTTGCTCTTTTGCTTTCCTTCCTTCT
>NW_005206516.1:0-203 GCF_000412655.1 Myotis brandtii
TTTTTAAATGACACTTTCTATGATTGCATTAATAAAAGCTCCTTTTACTAACCACTTAAGAGATCTTGAGCAAGTGAACTAACCATTTTAGCTCTTATTTTCCTCTTTTATATTTTTGTCAAATTAACTCATTGTTGAAAATATGAATTTGGTTATTTTTTCTGCTGTATTTCACTTTGTTGAATGATAATGTTGACAACACA
>NW_005206517.1:0-203 GCF_000412655.1 Myotis brandtii
AGATGTGATACATACTCATCCTACATAGGAGCTCTTAGCATAGTACTGCCTAACTCATCTTTCTGATCAGCAAATGAGATATTATTCTCTAGAATTATTTTAGAGAATTAAATAAAATAACATTAGTAAAGCATATAGCACATAGTCTAACCAATATAATAACCATAAAATTAGTCAGCACTGGAAATACCCAGAAGAATCAC
>NW_005206518.1:0-203 GCF_000412655.1 Myotis brandtii
ACTGGGGGAATAGTACATGAGACAGAGAAGTTTCCTGCCGTCAAAGAGCTTACACTCTATGTGTTTAAGGGGGAAGTGTTTGTATTTTATTTATTTTAGCTAACATTTACTTGTTTTTATTTCCTCCCAGCGTTACTGAGGAAATAAAACTTGAATATATTTAAGATGTACTGCATGATGATTTGCATATACATTGTGAAATT
>NW_005206519.1:0-203 GCF_000412655.1 Myotis brandtii
CGGCACCGCTCGGCATCTGATTAGATGCTTCGCCCACAGAACCCTCGCCAGGAGTCTGGTGGGAGGCAGCGTTACCCCATTTTCCAGAGACAAACTGAGGCACCAGGTCCCTTCGCTGTCAGGGACGCGTCCTGCTGGCTAATGAACGAGAGACGACTTTACCTAGCTCTGTGGCATCTGTTAACTTTTATATGGATACTAGA
>NW_005206520.1:0-203 GCF_000412655.1 Myotis brandtii
GGAAGACTATGGCTACGTGAGGCATAGATGAAAGCCTTCCAGTACCGAAGCCAGGAGACTGGAGGGAATTTTTCAGCAGGGCATTGAGAATACAAGCGGCCCTGCACCTTGGCACTTCTAGTGTGGTTGCTGGGTGGAGGGAACAAATGGGTGCAGTGTCCCAGCGAAGGAGCACCCAGACCTCAGTGAATCACTGCATTCAA
>NW_005206521.1:0-203 GCF_000412655.1 Myotis brandtii
TACTTTGAGATACAATAAAGCTCTGTTCCAAATAGCATTTCAATAGGCCATTTTGACTGAGTCAGCAGATTTAGGCAAACTTTTGACTTATTATTTCAGAAGTGAATTTTGCCTTTTCTTGTACCTGCCCCTCCTCCCCCTTTTCAAATCAAATAAAATAAAATCCCACAATTCTATGAGAGGTTGTTTTAAATTTTGGCAGA
>NW_005206522.1:0-203 GCF_000412655.1 Myotis brandtii
GAAGGCCCGGGAGCCCCTGAAGGAACGTTTCCTTTTGCGCTGATCCTGGGCAGAGAGATCCAGGCTGAGAACTCCTCTAGCTTCACCCGAGGAAGCAGAGGCACCCCTCCGCCCTGGGTGGGGCCAGGCATGTGGGCACCTCTTCCCCAACGTCATTGCCGTCTATTCCTACCCCTTCTCCTAGGGCAGTGATGGCGAACCTC
>NW_005206523.1:0-203 GCF_000412655.1 Myotis brandtii
ATTTCTGAAAGACATTTCTGATAATTTATCCCCGCTTCAGTAGCTTTTAAAGATTTGAGTAGATTTTTTTAAATCTATTTAGCTAGATCCCCACTCCACACTCACACACTTTGAGTGACAATTGAGTGAATGTATTTTAATTTTCTGAAAAAAAAAAAAAAAACATCCAGAAAACATAATTGGAAACCTATAGCTAACATGCA
>NW_005206524.1:0-203 GCF_000412655.1 Myotis brandtii
CCCAGACAGATCACTTGCAGCAAGTGCCCCACCCCTGACACAGACTGAGAATGCTCCACAGCAGACAGAGCTCTTGCCTGGCCAACACACTGCCCCTGACACAGATTGTGCATGCTCTGCCACCAGCTCAGACAGAGCCCTTGCTGGGTGAGTGCCCTGCCCACAACACAGACTGAGCTCACTATGCCACCGGCTAAGACAGA
>NW_005206525.1:0-203 GCF_000412655.1 Myotis brandtii
TTCTAGGAAGTGATGAAATTCCTGGGGAAGGGATCCTTTCAAAGGGGGGAGTGGCAGGGGCAGGGCCATGAGCTCATGCAATATTGGCCAAGGGGCAAAGTTCAGCTTGGAGGGATTATAGACAGGAGAGATCAACTAAGCTCATCGGGGAAATGATTTAACTCATAGAAGAACTACTAAGTCCAGCGAGGTGGGTCATCTCC
>NW_005206526.1:0-203 GCF_000412655.1 Myotis brandtii
GTGCAAGTTTATGTGTACAATATCTGAAATTCTCACCCCTCCTTTTAATTCTAACTCTTTGGATGAGTAAACAGAAAAATCATAGTGGTTACTGTCATGATAACATCATACAGCTAGATGTTGCTAAGATCTGTTTAAAATATACATTTTGTTGTTGAAACTCAATTTCATTACATCATATGACCTTCTTGTATTGGCTTTTG
>NW_005206527.1:0-203 GCF_000412655.1 Myotis brandtii
ATGGATTCCCTTCCCAGAGATTCTATCTGGACTAGTCCAGGATGGGGGTTGGGCATGGGGGATGTGTTAAATCTCCCAAATGAATCTAATGGGCAGTAGGCTTAAGAATCTCTGCTACAGGGGCTCAGAACACAAGGTCCAAGTCAGAGCAAAGGTAAGATTATTCTGAATGCTTTGGAGTGACCACCATACACATTCCATGT
>NW_005206528.1:0-203 GCF_000412655.1 Myotis brandtii
TTTACTAATCATTAATTTACCCTGAACAGTGTTAGTTGCAGGTAATGGGGATTTTTCTTTAGAGACCTGGATGCATCCGTGCTTTAGACCATGCATGTATATGTTTATACTTTGTAAAGAACCCTGGCCAAAATTCCAAGAACACAGAAAAGAGTTAGGCTAAGGTTTTTTTTAAAATATAGAGACTTTCACTGTCCTTTCTA
>NW_005206529.1:0-203 GCF_000412655.1 Myotis brandtii
AATTATTTACATCACAATAAATTTTTTATTTATCTAGTTTATTTTACAAATGATCAAAGAGATGCATACTATTTGTATATTGAAATATATAAATTTACATATAAGGAATATAGGAAGAGAAGTAGAAATAAGATAAAAACTATACTTGTGTTATTGATTAGATTTCCTACTAATGATGGAGGGAAGAGGTAGGTTTTAGGTTG
>NW_005206530.1:0-203 GCF_000412655.1 Myotis brandtii
CTGATCTTTGGAAACAAACATGTTCTACATGATTTTTTAAAATCTAATTAAATTTAAGTAGAATTAAATCAAATAAACATGGTAAGGAAAACTTTTAAGTGAACAAAAAACATTTGAAAATAACTTTGTATTAACCAATGATAGCATTACAAGTGCCGCTGGGTCCCAGATACAGCACTTAGGTTATACACCATTAAAATGAG
>NW_005206531.1:0-203 GCF_000412655.1 Myotis brandtii
CTGATCTTTGGAAACAAACATGTTCTACATGATTTTTAAAAATCTAACTAAATTTAAGTAGAATTAAATCAAATAAACACGGTAAGGAAAACTTTTAAGTGAACAAAAACCATTTGAAAATAACTTTGTATTAACCAATGATAGCATCACAAGTGCCGCTGGGTCGCAGATACAGCACTTAGGTTATACACCATTAAAATGAG
>NW_005206532.1:0-203 GCF_000412655.1 Myotis brandtii
TTTATTGGGATGCTTTAGTTATTCTCTATAACATTTTCAGTTTAAATTAGATTTAAAAACATGCTATTAAAATTTGAAAAGAAGTGTGCTGATCTAATAGGCTTTAATGGTATACTACTTCCATTCTAACAGCTGGCTGTGTGCTGGAACCACCTACCTTTGACTTATTAACAACCTGGAGTGCATTTAGTTAACAATGCGAT
>NW_005206533.1:0-203 GCF_000412655.1 Myotis brandtii
TTCTCAGGAGAAAGTCTCCATTTTCATCATCTGTTATTTAAACATAATAATCACATTTTATGCCTTTGTCTAATAATCTGGGTCATCTATAGTTCTATTTCTATTGTTTGTTTGTTCCTGCCCCAGGTGTTATTTTTGGTAATTAATTTTAATTCAATGTTCAATGATATCTATACTAATCAAAGGGTAATATGCTAATTAGA
>NW_005206534.1:0-203 GCF_000412655.1 Myotis brandtii
GGCCCAGGACCCAGAGTCCCGGGAGCCGGTTCCGGCTTCCCTGAGGCCCTCCTGCCTGCGGTGCTGCATGTGGTGCTGCATGTTCTCAGCGGCCCGGAGCTGTGTGTTTTCGGCCTGCCCTTCTCAAGAGGCCGGGCTTTCAGTTGCAAACCCACCAAGGAGACTCCTCATGGCTCCACCTCCTGCTTGCTTTCCTTTTCCCA
>NW_005206535.1:0-203 GCF_000412655.1 Myotis brandtii
AACTACAGTTAAAGTTTAAAGATCATGCAGAATAGAGCAACCATTATGCAAAAAATGTTTTCACTTGTGCAATTTGCCTTTTTTATTGATTTTTAATTTTTGTGTGAAATATATACATAAAATTCATAAAAGGTGTAGGAACAATTCACTTATCTTTATTTATAGTTTTATCATATATATAGTCACCCTGAAATATTTTCTCA
>NW_005206536.1:0-203 GCF_000412655.1 Myotis brandtii
TCCCACTCGTGATAATTAAGATGAAAATGACAGTTACACAACTCAGCCCAGCAAAGAAGCCCTCTCCACGTGTGGCCCCTCGAGAGGCGAGTTCACTGTCAGTGCTGTTGTGCCAAGAGGAGGAGCCACGTGGTTGATGAGAGAAGGCACCCAGGGGCAGGTCTCGGGACAAAAACGTCACGAAGAATTAAGTTCTTGTTTCT
>NW_005206537.1:0-203 GCF_000412655.1 Myotis brandtii
AGACAGAATCATTGATCGGCTGCCTCCTGCACTTCCCTACTGGGTATTGAGCCTGCAACCTAGGCCTGTGCCCTGACCGGGAATCAAACCGTGACCTTGGGGTTCATAAGTCAATGCTCAACTGCTGGCCAGACTAAAATAATGTGAGTGATAGATCCCAAGGCAGTTTAGATCCATACTCTTAAGGGTGCATGGAATTGAGT
>NW_005206538.1:0-203 GCF_000412655.1 Myotis brandtii
CGACTATCAGGTTCTCTCTCTGAAGTCTACCTCAAAGACTAGAAAGCATGAATATACCACAGTTGTCATTCACAATTCATTATAACTTTATGAATTTATACAAACTTTTTCTTCTATTGATAAATTGTTATGTTGTAGTGATATCGGTGCTTAAAGTTTCCAACTGGTTTTCTAAGTTAATAAATAATTTGTATGAGTTTGCT
>NW_005206539.1:0-203 GCF_000412655.1 Myotis brandtii
CACAGGTTGAGAACCGCTGCTTTAGAGAAACCTGGGTTCAGGGAGGTCAGGTGAGATAGCAATGGAGCTAGAAATCCTGACCCCACTGTGGCATCATTTTCTCAGATTTAATTTCATCAGGTCAACAAAAGGAAGGAAGGAGGAAAGAACACTCCTAAGTTAAATGACACTTGGTTGTCCTTATTAAAGCCCACATTTGTCTT
>NW_005206540.1:0-203 GCF_000412655.1 Myotis brandtii
GCAATTCTACTCTTAGATATTTAACCTAGAGAAGTGACAACTTATGTTCACACAAAAACCTGTACCTGAATATTTGTAGCAGCACTATTCATAACCACTCAAAATTAGAAACAAGCACAATGTCCTCTAATGGGTAAATAGATGAACAAATTGTGGTACATCCAAATAATTGAAGTACTTACTCAACAATAAAAATAATGAAC
>NW_005206541.1:0-203 GCF_000412655.1 Myotis brandtii
ACAAACTAAAAAAGATACTACAAAAGCTTAGAGCATTCAAAAGTTAAAGTCTTTGTGTACCCATTCCCCACTGGCAAAAATTGAGGGACTAAAGACCAGTTGTAGGATTTTGAGTAAGATATTTCATATACTTGGGTTTAAAATTCCTGATGTGTTAAATCAGGTGGTTATACTGGAAGATTTTTTATAAAATCTAAATTCCT
>NW_005206542.1:0-203 GCF_000412655.1 Myotis brandtii
CTCCTGCATGCCCCACACCTGGGATCAAGCCTGCAACACAGGCATGTGCCTTAACCTAGAATCAAACCGGTGACCTCCTGGTTCATAGATCAAAGCTCAACAAGAGCCTAGCCAGCCAGGCCAAAACCAGGTTTCTTTCTCAGTGTAACCAGATAAACCAAGTAAAATCTGAGCTGTGATTGTGTCTCTAATAGGCTCAGGAA
>NW_005206543.1:0-203 GCF_000412655.1 Myotis brandtii
CTCCTGCATGCCCCACACCTGGGATCAAGCCTGCAACCCAGGCATGTGCCTAGACCGAGAATCAAACTGGTGACCTCCTGGTTCATAGGTCAAAGCTCAACCAGAGCCTAGCCAGCCAGGCCAAAACCAGTTTTCTTTCTCAATGTAACCAGATAAACCAAGTAAGATCTGAGCTGTGATTGTGTCTCTAATAGGCTCAGGAA
>NW_005206544.1:0-203 GCF_000412655.1 Myotis brandtii
TGTTAACAGTATCGACAAGGTTTAGGATATGACCACCTGAGTGGGTAGTGAATGTAGGGTAGAGGGTATGATCATTGGATTGCAGAAACCTGTGTCCTGGATGAATCACGCTGTGACTGAAGACAGGAATAGGGGTGGGGACAGTGAGCCAGAGGCCATGGCACTAATGAATAGTGGAGAATAACCTCATACTGTTAGTGCTG
>NW_005206545.1:0-203 GCF_000412655.1 Myotis brandtii
AAGGGAAAGCTTCCTCCATATTGACTTGCTCAGGATTTGGAGAGAAACAGTTTCCCCTGAGTCACTGCACTCTACATGCGAGACATCTGAAAATAAATGAGTTTTTCCTGTGCCTCCAAGTACTTCTGTGTGTTCTTCCGTTGCCTGGTAAATTCTGTAACAATACGACCCAGCAATCAGAAAACAACCCAGCACTCTGTGTG
>NW_005206546.1:0-203 GCF_000412655.1 Myotis brandtii
AAAAAATTAATGTTAATTAACATAAAGTAAACATCTTGATTTTGAAATGGTCTCAAAATCAAGGTTTGATGGTATAGTAAAAAGAATACTAGATTGAGTGCTGGAATTGCTGAATTCTAATTCTGAAACCATCACTAATTACTTAAGCTTGAGGATCATCATTAATCATGATTAAACCTCATGTCTCCTCTTGGCAACAGAGG
>NW_005206547.1:0-203 GCF_000412655.1 Myotis brandtii
TATGCTAATTAGATTGGATGTCTTCTGGACGTCCTCCCAGACAAAGCCACTGTGGTGGGGGCCAAGACAGAAGTGGTTAGGGGCAATCAGGCCATCAGGGAAGAGCAGTTAGGGGTGATCAGGCCAGCAAGAGAGGGAAGTTAGGGGTGATTAGGCTGGCAGGAGAGGGCAGTTAGGGGCTATCAGGCCAGCAGGCAGAGGCA
>NW_005206548.1:0-203 GCF_000412655.1 Myotis brandtii
TCAGTAAGCCTTTCTTTAGCTCCTATCTTCAAACAGCACAGTAATTTTAGCTCAGATGTCCCACTCGAAACCTGGTTCTAGAAGCAGGGTCCAGAAGATGACAAAGAAGCATCCTTTCCTTCTTTGAACTTCTTTTATTTTATAAAAGCTAAGGCTCAATCATTCCCTGCTTGTCTTATGGGGGTTGCATATCTTCAAGTGAA
>NW_005206549.1:0-203 GCF_000412655.1 Myotis brandtii
GATTCCCCAAAAGCCTCGTCCCTCCTTCCACACCATGAACTCGCGGGGTCACACAAACACCCCAAACCCTGAAGGCTCCGCGCGATCAGAACTCTAAGCGCCCTGCAGCCGGGCCCCTCCCATGGGCCGGAGACCCGGCCCGTTACCATGACCCCGCCCCTCTCCGTTGTCCAAAGGTCGGCGCCCTCTACTTCCAGGGGAAA
>NW_005206550.1:0-203 GCF_000412655.1 Myotis brandtii
CCTTAAGGAAATACATGTTCTCTTCTGGGGAAAATAGGTCCAAATCAAAAGTAAGAGAGGATGGAGAAAAAGATGTGTCATTTCAATATTGAATTAATTTAAGGAACTTGTAAAGGCAATTTGGCTTTATCACCACTATTGCTCATAGTTTTCTATGGGAACTTAAAAGTTTTCTTTATTTTGTACTGTTCAAGTTTTTTTTT
>NW_005206551.1:0-203 GCF_000412655.1 Myotis brandtii
CTGCCCGCTGGAAGCCTGCCCCCCTTCCCGCCATATTTTGAAGGCGCCCCCTTCCCGCCCCCACTCTGGCTGAGGAACACCTACCAGCAGTGGGTGCCACAGCCACCACCCCGGACAATCAAGAGGACAAAGAGGCGCCTGTCCCGCAACCGTGACCCTGGCCGGCTGGCCCTGAGCCCCATCTGCCTGCGGCCACGGCGGGT
>NW_005206552.1:0-203 GCF_000412655.1 Myotis brandtii
GGTATTTCAAAGGAGAGAAGAGAGAGAATGGGTCAGCAGAGTCTTTAAAATAAAATGGCTAAAATTTTCAACACTGTCAGACACAAATGCATGGGTTCAAGAAGCTCTCTGAAACCCAAACATTAATGTGAAAAAAACTACACCTAGGCACATCATAGTCAAATTTATGAAAAGCAAAAATAAAGAGAATATTTTGAAAGTAT
>NW_005206553.1:0-203 GCF_000412655.1 Myotis brandtii
CGGTGATGTGCCCTCCACCTGTGGTTTCTGGGGTGCACTGGGCACAGCTCTGTGAAGCTGAGATGAACAGCCCATTTTATAGATTGGATAAGTAAGGTCAGAGAGGCCCATTTTACAAATTGGATAACTAGGCTCAAAAACAGCCCGCTAACCCAGTCTGTCCTATCCTAAGGGTAGGAAGTTTACAGTGACCCAAGCCTAAA
>NW_005206554.1:0-203 GCF_000412655.1 Myotis brandtii
CCCCTGGCCCTGGTGTGCTCAGCGTGGGGAGCGCTGTCGCGGGGACCCTGCGCGGTCGGGGCTGTGGAGGGAGCCTGCGTCGTCATGAAAAACGTCCTACGTTCCTGTCGGTCGGGAAAGCTCTGTCCTCCCGTGAGGTCACCTGCCCGGCGACCTGCCTCGTCCTCCGTGTTCCCTGTGCTGAGCGTCCCCAGCAGCTCTGC
>NW_005206555.1:0-203 GCF_000412655.1 Myotis brandtii
TGCCTCCTCCTGGGCAGGAGTGGGGGAGGGGAGGAGTAGGAGGGGACAGCTGGTCTCCCCACTGACCCTCCCCACCACGGGCACCCCGGAACCCCATCCTCCTGGGCCGGCATGAGGAGCTGGGCTGGCAGGGGCGCCGATGCCAGCCTCCTCCCCCCAGCCTGCCCTCTCGCTGCTGGAGGGGAGAGAGTTAAGGCAGCCTG
>NW_005206556.1:0-203 GCF_000412655.1 Myotis brandtii
GAAATGTGTGTCAGAGTAATCATTCATCTGTTGCTCAAGGTCTGCCAGTCAGTCCCGGCAAAGTGGTGTCCCATGTGAGGAGCTAGGAATGCAAGGAAACACAGTGGAACCTCAAAAACGAAGAGTAAGAAAATGAAAGTAACTGCGCAGTAAGCCATTGGAGCTCGCTTGGGATTTCCAAGTTCAAGGGAATTGTTTCTCAG
>NW_005206557.1:0-203 GCF_000412655.1 Myotis brandtii
TTAATAACATGAGTTATTAACTCAAACATGATATTTGCAAGTTTTAACTTATTTTAATATTCTCTGGTAAAGGTAGAATACTAAAAAAAAAATCCATTCTACTAGTAATTAAAGTAGCCTTGCAGACATTTGTTTAGTTAGCTCCTGTTGTTTCAAAACTGGAAGGACCATTATATTGTTGGGAATAGAAAAACTGTGACTAG
>NW_005206558.1:0-203 GCF_000412655.1 Myotis brandtii
CTCTTGCTCGTGGACTGGGGCCCGCGGGTGTTCCCGCTACCTCCTGGCCAGGGCACGGCTCCAGAAGCCCCTGGCGCCACGTTCTCGTCCACCCACTGAAAGAAGCCGCACTGCTGCGCTCTCGGCTTGGCACACGTGTGGAACTGGCGGCCCTTGTTGGGCCCGTCCTTCTGCACCGTCCGTGTGACAGCGGCCTGACTACA
>NW_005206559.1:0-203 GCF_000412655.1 Myotis brandtii
AAAGTAGAATATTTCAGAATATTTTTGCATATTCAGTTATGCTTAACTATTTACATATATATTTATCTCTGTTGAAATATCTCATTTTTTCTACTCTTTATCAATGTGATAAAGCCATAGTCATACTTTAATCCTGTTAAAATAGTTACCATATAATCCTCTCAAGGTGGTTTAATCAGAAAATATATGAGAATAATGTTTTA
>NW_005206560.1:0-203 GCF_000412655.1 Myotis brandtii
GAGGAGGCCCAGAGAGGCTGACACACACACGCCATCGGGATGGGGCTGGAGCCGGGAGCACGGGCGGCCACAGTGAGCCCGTGAGAAAGGCACAGCTGCATAGCACGCTGCTAAGACAGTCTCCGCCGTCACCTCTTTCCTGCAGCCATTCCTTTCTTTCTCTATTAGACCCTCTTGGAAAAAGCGGAGAATGCCACCTCTCC
>NW_005206561.1:0-203 GCF_000412655.1 Myotis brandtii
AATACACTTCCTGTTGGAATCTGTCAGCTGTGGACGGACACAGTCCAGTGCCAGCCTGGCTCCCTCTGCCCTCATGAACTTACAGCCTTTGGACCCTTAATTCTTTACCCCAAAGATGAATTTTTAGATCAGGAGTAGACTTTCTCTGGGAGTTTAACATGTTAACTTTTATTGAATTTAGTTAGTTGAGTTGTTTTAGCTTA
>NW_005206562.1:0-203 GCF_000412655.1 Myotis brandtii
CAGGGGGAGGTGGAGAAGCTCTGAGGGGCGATTGGGGTCAGCAGCCGCTGCTTGCACCCCCTGATGGTGCCAAGTGATCAGGGCCAGCGCTGGGCGCTGACAGCGGGTGTGAACGGGCCCAGCGCTGGCAGCAGGTGTGAGTACCGGGCAGGACCGTGGCACATGAGAGCAAACAATTTTCAGTAACCACCAGAGGCTCGCCC
>NW_005206563.1:0-203 GCF_000412655.1 Myotis brandtii
ATTCAGTGAAACCACTTTAAAATGTTCTGCCTGGTGTCGTGTGACTGCTGGATCAAGTGTTTCATTTTTCATCCTGACATTGCAGACCCAGTGACCTGCCCAGCAGGCCAGGCGCTGGGGCTACACTGGAGGCTGCTCCCCCACACCCATCCCCTTGCCGTCTCTAGAGAGTGGGGGCATCGGCGTGCAAAGGAGCCCTCTCC
>NW_005206564.1:0-203 GCF_000412655.1 Myotis brandtii
TTCCGCTCGCTGCGACCCCTCCGCGCCTGCCCGCCCCTCCCGGTGGCGGTACCTGAAGTCGCTGTACGGGTGGATGATCCAGGCCCCCGCCGACTTGACGCGCTCTTGCTCGCGTTCCACAGCCTTCTGGCTGCCGAACATCCGCAGCGAGAACTTGTTGACGCCCGGCTGCAGGAGCGCGCCGAACTGGCGCTGCATGAAGC
>NW_005206565.1:0-203 GCF_000412655.1 Myotis brandtii
ATAAACCATTGGCATCTCTAGTACACTTAGCCATGCCGGCTCTGCGTATGTGTGCGTGCACGTGTGTGTGTGCGCGTGTGTGTCTGTGTATATGTGTCTCAGGAAACAGATTTCTGGTTACTGGATTCCTGTCAGCAACTGGAAAAATTACTAATTTTAAGGGCTGTGTGGAATAAGTCACTGAATATATCGAATATGTTAAA
>NW_005206566.1:0-203 GCF_000412655.1 Myotis brandtii
CCCGGCGGGCTGTCCGGCCCCAGAAGCTGAAGCAGACAGAGGCCCTTCACGTGGGTGGGACGTTCTCGTTCAAAACACAAGTCACTGAAATACTCGCTGGAGACATTCAGCCCGGGGTGAGCTCTTCCCGCTGCAGTTTTCGTCCCTCTTGTAACTGTTACCAAGTTGAGATTCACAGACACGGCGGGAGGAGAAGAGAAAAT
>NW_005206567.1:0-203 GCF_000412655.1 Myotis brandtii
GTTAGTAAACATGACATCTTTCATATTTGGAATTTCAACAGCACTCAGGAAACGTTTAACATCTTAATGTTTATCAAAAGTGAGGATGCGCTACAGACAGTGGTAAAGCATTGATCAGTAAGAAGGTCGGATTTTTAAAATATATTTTTACTAGAGGCCCGGTGCTCGAAATTCGTGCACTGGTAGGGTCCCTAGGCCTGGCC
>NW_005206568.1:0-203 GCF_000412655.1 Myotis brandtii
CTTCATACCCTTGCTCAAAGCTGTGCCCCACATCTCCATTCAGAGGGCTCCTATTCCTCCTTTGGACCACAAATGGCTCAAATGGTACTTCCTTGAAGAAACCTCCCCTGACCATCCCAAATTGAATAGGGAGCTCCTGAAATGTGTGCTCCTGGCAGATCTTGTTACTCTGGGCTTGTGTGATTATTTGACAAAAGCCTGTC
>NW_005206569.1:0-203 GCF_000412655.1 Myotis brandtii
GGTTTAGAAACTTGGAAAATGAGGCAAAGGAGATTAAAGTTTTACTTCTTGTATGGATCAATAGAGAAAAGCCCCCTTTCAATATGGTAGGCTGGATTTCTCAGTCCAGCTGTGAATGGGTTCTGGGTCTCTGTGAAATGGAAATCTGCACTAGAACAGGTGGGCGTGGCAGCTTGTTTTCACCAGGAGTGCCACGTGACGGG
>NW_005206570.1:0-203 GCF_000412655.1 Myotis brandtii
CAGACGATGCTGGTTGTGGAGATGGAAAGGTCTGGATGGCTTGGAGACGCATTTTGAAGGTAGGAATTGCTCACATATTAAACATGAGAGGTGAAAGAAAAAGAGAATCCAAGGCTGGCTCCCTGGTTCTTGGCTAAAGAAGTTTAGTGCATGAAGGAGCCACTTAGGAAAATGGAAAAGCATGAGGAAGAGTAAGTTTGGGG
>NW_005206571.1:0-203 GCF_000412655.1 Myotis brandtii
CTCTGCTGGTCTTCATTTAGGGGCTACTCATGAAGTCCTACCCAGAAAGAGCTCCATGGCTCACTCCTGGTGAGTGTGGCCTCTCACTTCCCCTAGTTTGTATTATCTCTTTAACTAGCAAAGCAAAACCCTATCACAAGGTTGTTATTGAAGAAATGACTTCATTTTAGCAATAGTGAGTGTAATAGATAAAATACTAATTT
>NW_005206572.1:0-203 GCF_000412655.1 Myotis brandtii
CAGCGCCAGCCCGCAGGTGCAGGGGCAAGAGAGGGAGCGAGGGGGAGGAGTGGGAAGGAGGGGACCCAGGAGCCCGCCCACTCCCGCCCTTGCGCAGGTGTGCACAAGCATGCACGCAAACCTGTGCACAAACTCTCCTCCCTACCTTCTGTTTCTCTTTATCTCTATTTTTACCAGCCCTCCACCCCCTTTTACTATTTCTC
>NW_005206573.1:0-203 GCF_000412655.1 Myotis brandtii
GAATCTAGTGATATAAGTGAATAAAACACTCAAAGCCCTCTACTATCAAGAAGCTCAGATTCCAGAGGGAGGGTAATACTAACAATAGTAGCAAAAGTAAAATTACTACTAGCAGTAATAGTAACAATCATTCTTAAATGTTTATTTTTATGTATCTGATACCATCATAGACACTTTAACATATTATCTAATTTAATCTTACA
>NW_005206574.1:0-203 GCF_000412655.1 Myotis brandtii
CTGCACCTGTGCCTCCAGCCCAGGAGAGGGACAAGCCACCCACCCCAAGGTCCCAGGCACCAGTGCCTGCGCCTGCAGCCCGGGAGAGGAACAAGCCACCCACCCAGCAGTCCCAAGTGCCTGTGGCTGTGGCCCAGGTGAATCCGCCCGCCCATGGTCCCCTGCAGCTGCGGCCAGCCCGGGCAAAGCTGGCCCGGGTCCTG
>NW_005206575.1:0-203 GCF_000412655.1 Myotis brandtii
CCTAGAAAACCGTGGGGTAGAGGCAGTATTTCTACTCCCAAATCCTGCCGGGCTACACTGCCATATATACATATATATACATACATCTATATATGCATATACATATACACACATATGTACATACATCTATATATACATATACATATACACATATACATACATCTAATATATACATATATATATATACACACACACACATACAT
>NW_005206576.1:0-203 GCF_000412655.1 Myotis brandtii
TCTCTATGTTTCAGAAATACTAGAAATGGAGAATGCTTCTGAGAGCCTTTTCACCAAAGATCCTCAAGGACGCCTTAACTCCTTGACCACTGTTCTTGGACAAGAAGTGGACCGGTTTAACAATCTGCTGAAATTAATCCACGTATGGGCGCTCACTGCCATCATTGCTGTGGGGTATCAAAGCTGTGTAGAGAATTATATAA
>NW_005206577.1:0-203 GCF_000412655.1 Myotis brandtii
CGGTCTGAGTAGGGCAAAGGGACAACGAGATCTTCCACGACCCCTCCCACATGCAGCTGTTCCCTCAGCCTGTCTGTACTGCTTGGGGTTAAGATGGCAATAACAGTCCCGTGGACCCCGTGGGCAGTAGGACCCTGAAAGCTCCCTGTCCCCAGCTGCCATCTTGGACACAGCGAGGCTTACCTTGTCCCTCTCCTCTGCAT
>NW_005206578.1:0-203 GCF_000412655.1 Myotis brandtii
TTGAGGAAATTGGATCTTGAGAGGTCAAATAAATTGTCCAAAGTCAGACCACCCGCTGGGATCTGGTCCAATAGATGTCAACACCTGTGCATCTAACTTCCATGTTATAGGCATCTGGTCATCCCAAGTCCATACTCCTCAGTTACACTACTCCTTGCTTATTGCCAGTGTCTTCTGAGAGCCAGGATGCATCCAAAACTCCT
>NW_005206579.1:0-203 GCF_000412655.1 Myotis brandtii
AGCTCCGTGGGTCCCAGCTCCGAGGGCTTGGCAGAGGAGCCCGGCCACCCGCCAGCACACAGCTCCCTGGCTGCTGTGTCACAGCCGCGGGCATATGTGCGAACAGCAGGCGAGGTGTTCCCTGCAGGCTCCTTCCTGAGAACAGCCACCCTGGCGGCAGCGGGCGGCTGCGGGAAAGACCTCAGGCCTAGGAGGTGGGTGGG
>NW_005206580.1:0-203 GCF_000412655.1 Myotis brandtii
TATTTATTCAATTATTAAGTTTCTACACGACTCAGAATGAGGTTATGATATAGTCCCTGCTTTCACAGCTCTTCCAGGCTACTGGGTCAAACAAAAATCTTAAGTTAATAATTAAACACAATAGTACAAACATAAAGATGGAGAAATGCACAGTATACAGTAGGTCTATAGCTGCAAGATCAATTTGCTATACACAGTTTTGG
>NW_005206581.1:0-203 GCF_000412655.1 Myotis brandtii
TATGGTATCAACCCTAAGAAATTGTCCCCCAAACAACTGTGGGCAAGTTGTCTGATTTCTGAAGGCTATTGTCAGAGGACCTCACTCACCAAAGAGTGAGAATGTACGACCAAGAATATGAACAATGCATATGATACATGGGTACTTCCAATCACTGAGGAAATCACAAGTTATTTAATCAATGTGTTACAATTGACTTTCTG
>NW_005206582.1:0-203 GCF_000412655.1 Myotis brandtii
CTGTGTGCACAATACCACGTGACAGGTAGGGACAAAGACTAGTGCTAGCGCCTGGGCCTGAAGGCCAGTCTGGCCTCCCAGTAGCTGTGTGACCCAAGGGGGTTGTGTGATTGAGTTTCTACCCCTCTGGGTCATTTCTTCCCCTGAACAATGAGGATAATAGTAAGAGCCTCCTGAGGTGGTATTAACACTGAAATGAGTTC
>NW_005206583.1:0-203 GCF_000412655.1 Myotis brandtii
TCCTTCTTTCTTTCCTTGGACACTTACTAATCACTGGCAGATGCTTAGGCTACCCAAATAAGTAAAATGTATTTCTGTCTTTCATCACCTCACGGTCCAGTGTCCCTCAGTCTCTTATGAAAGAGAATATTATTCAGAAACCTGGGGAGAGAGGGGAGTCAGGAAACTTTAGGGTATGAAGAGCTTGTCCTAGGGGTGAATGG
>NW_005206584.1:0-203 GCF_000412655.1 Myotis brandtii
TAAAATTTAGATTCCACCTGTAAGTAAAATCATATAGTATTTATCTTTCTCTCTGACTTATTTCACTTAGCATAATGACCTTGAGGTCGATTCAAATGACAGGATTTTTTAGATGGCTGAATAATATTTCATTGAATATGTATACCACATATTTTTTTATTTATCTATTGTAGACACTTAAGTTGTTTCCAGACCTAGGCTAT
>NW_005206585.1:0-203 GCF_000412655.1 Myotis brandtii
GGCAGAGCCCATGGCCGTCGGGGCCTGGCAGGGGGCACGCAGGGGGCTGCTGCTCAGCTCAGGCCTCTGCTCCTAGGCTGGTCCGTGCAGTGCCTGCAGGACTGGGGCCCCTTCTTCTCCCTGGCCCTCCCCAGCATGCTCATGATATGCATCGAGTGGTGGGCCTACGAGATCGGCAGCTTCCTCATGGGTATGTGGAAGGG
>NW_005206586.1:0-203 GCF_000412655.1 Myotis brandtii
GTGTCTGGGTGTTTTGGGTGCTGAGCGTGGGCGCCTGCGAGTTGACAGTGAGAGGGCAGAGTGGTGAAGTCCTGTTCCCGAGGAGGCCAGTGCAGCAACGAGATCATCTCCGTAGGGCTAATGCAGGTGCTGAGTTGGGAGCAGGTACAGACAGACACACTTGGTTGGTGCGGGCGGCCCTCAAGATCAGGAACCCAGAGGAG
>NW_005206587.1:0-203 GCF_000412655.1 Myotis brandtii
ATTTTTTATGTCTGTAATATATATTTATGTATCAACAACATATGCTACAAAAGAATTTTTTTTAGCTGCATCGTGTTTGCAAGGTTATAGTTCCCCATACTCATTTACATTTCATGTAAGTAAATTTTTGGTAGAAACTGTATAATTTCATATTATGGAAAATTTGAAGTAAATGTATTTTTGAAGTCAATATCAAGTTTTCA
>NW_005206588.1:0-203 GCF_000412655.1 Myotis brandtii
CACCAATTTGTGCACAGGTGGGGTCTGGCCAGCCCACCGTGATCAGGGCCAATGGGGCCAGGCTGGCCGGGGATAGGGGAGGTGGGAGGCTGCCCAGCTGGCCCTGTTCTCTGATCGGGGTGTGGGGGCTGATCAGGGGGGCAGGGCAAGCAGGGGGGAGGGGTCGAGGGTGGTTGGCTGGCTGGCCACCCCCTGGTCGAACT
>NW_005206589.1:0-203 GCF_000412655.1 Myotis brandtii
GTACGTAATGAACTGTACCTCCTCATTCAACAGATCTCTCCAGAACACAAACTTCAGAGCCCAGTGCTCAGCACTCAAGGACAATTGAGAAACCTAGCAAGTCCAACATTGAGCATTTGCCTTTAAGAGATTTATACCCCCTATAAGAGAGGTAGGGAGACAAAGGTATGCATGAGACTGAGCAAGTAACATTGTAAGCCTTA
>NW_005206590.1:0-203 GCF_000412655.1 Myotis brandtii
AATCTATATGAAATAAACAACTGGTTAACCAAACATCCGTAACACATCTGATTAATATTAATAAAACACAATCAAAGCCTTAAACAGCCTTACTTTTTTTCACTTATTTCCCAATAGCTTATTGAAAAAGAGTTCTGTGGCAAGAGAAATGGGGAAAGTATCTGAAATTTATTCAAAAAAATAATTCTAGTAGAGAATTAATG
>NW_005206591.1:0-203 GCF_000412655.1 Myotis brandtii
ACTTGTAACTCAGTTCACAGAAGGTCAGGATGAGATTTGGTATCCAAAGGCTTCAATGAGAAGTTTATTCTTGTCAAGAAAGAAAATACAAACAAACAGTTAGTAAGAAGTATTCCATCGAAAGGCAGGAATGACATATGGATTTAGTATCACAAGGTAGGGGGAGTGATTCTCTAACAGAAAAGAGGGGGAACGACAAAAGA
>NW_005206592.1:0-203 GCF_000412655.1 Myotis brandtii
GGGACCCCACCATTGCATGATCGGGGCTGGGGAGGGACCACGGGAGGGCTGCAGGATGTGTCCAGCCCTTCTTGCCCAGTCCCAATCAGTGGACCCCAGCAGCAAACTAACTTACAGTTGGAGCGTCTTCCCCCTGGTGGCCAGTGTGCATCATAACGACTGGTCAAATGGTCAAGTGAACAGTTAGACACTTAGCATATTAG
>NW_005206593.1:0-203 GCF_000412655.1 Myotis brandtii
TTCTTTCCTTGTGGCTTATGGTCTCCTCCTCCTCCTCGGCCTCCAAAACCTCCCTGGCCTCTGCCACCAAATCCACCTCGGCCTCCCCTGCCACCACCTCTGCTTCCAAAGCCACCTCTGCCTCCACCAAGACCTCCAAAGCCACCTTCACCCTTAGGCTCAGCCCGGTCCAAAGTAACTTTGTTTCCATCCATTTCACCATC
>NW_005206594.1:0-203 GCF_000412655.1 Myotis brandtii
ACTTTTAACTGGATTGAATGGCTCCATTGAGCCATTTGGTTTTCAGGATGCTTTGTTAAATCTCTTTGATGGATAATGAAGCCATGTATGTTCAACAAAACCAGTTAACACTTGAATCTAAAAGTTTCTCTATTTTAAAGGACCAACATAGCCTAAGATATATGGCAGTCCACATATGGGAAGGGGAGAAAGTTCACATCTTA
>NW_005206595.1:0-203 GCF_000412655.1 Myotis brandtii
AGTTCCTTGGGATCCTTGTGAAAACTGAAGTTTTTGAACAGGGAACCAGAAAAGCGGGTATCGGTTCCTTGTAAAGACTCCATTAGATAATCCATACCTCCTGCCATGGAATGTATCATATAGGTCCCCACAAGTATTACAATGCCCAATATACAGGGTGGGGCAAAAGTAGGTTTACCATGGTGAGTACACAAAACATAGTT
>NW_005206596.1:0-203 GCF_000412655.1 Myotis brandtii
GAGATTGGTGAGGCTATGAAGAAAAGGGAACCCTTGTCCCTACTGGTGGGAATGTAAACGGGTGAAACCATTATAGTATAGAAACAGTATGGAAATACCTCAAAAATAAAAATACTACTACCATATGACCCAGCAACTCCACTGTCAGTACATATCTGAAAGAAATGAAAATGCTATCTTTTCTGCTGTTGTTGACAGTATTA
>NW_005206597.1:0-203 GCF_000412655.1 Myotis brandtii
CAATTGGAATTACCAGCATAGATTGTATTTAAATATCTGCTTATAATAACGACGTGCGTTTGAGGTTGCTCAACAGAGTAGAAGAAGCTCAATGTATCGACGGTCCTGTCTCAAGGCCAATAGATGGACCCGTAAGTGACCCTTGACCTTACAGGATTCGGTCAGTGGTGAGAGTACAGTAGGAATGTGACACTATTTACAAA
>NW_005206598.1:0-203 GCF_000412655.1 Myotis brandtii
TCCCACTCTCCATACCTCTGGTCACCAAAGAGGCCTCGTCACCCCACTCTGTTGCCCATCAGTGAGTGTGGCTTGGCCTCCCCCAGCCAGGGTGATGGCACTGAGCTGATGGGGTTGCAGGTAGATTATTGGACAGCAGCCCAGCCTACATTACAGGAAGAGAGATTCTGAGAAGAAAGACCTGCCTACTGCCAAAAACTCAC
>NW_005206599.1:0-203 GCF_000412655.1 Myotis brandtii
TAGGGCTGGGTGTTGTCTCAACTTGCTTCAAATATGTGTAAGGCAGAATGAAAATGTTCCATTCAACAGGGCTTTTGGAATTTCCCACTGACAGAATTCTCAAGCTTTTCCCCACCTTACCCATCAGCTCTGCACAATGTTCTGGAAACACTAGGTCCCTCTGCAGTTTCCCGGAAGGTTGTTGAATTTTCATGGTGCTTTTC
>NW_005206600.1:0-203 GCF_000412655.1 Myotis brandtii
ACACCAAGGCACAGAGAAGTGCAGTTACTTGCCTGAAATCACACAGTGGATCATGACAAGGTCAAAATTCAAGTGCAAGTTTTCTTTGACTACTCATCTGTTGCTCTTTCCACGGTATTACAGAGGCCTCCTGCCTATTGTTGGGAACAGCAATCACCAGTCTCAGTAAAGACAGTGATAAGAATGAGAGAAAGTGGCTTCTC
>NW_005206601.1:0-203 GCF_000412655.1 Myotis brandtii
ATATATAAAGAGCCAGGGTCTGTCACGATCAGATGGACGACTGAACAGTGGGCCCCAGGCCACTGGGGTGTGGTGCCGGGAGGGATCTGTGGGCCCTGGGCTGCTGGGGTGTGGTGTGGGAGGGATCTGTGGGCCCCAGGCCATCACGGTGCAGTGGCAAGAAGGGTCTGTGGGCCCTGGGCGGCTGTGTAGGTCCCAGGCTC
>NW_005206602.1:0-203 GCF_000412655.1 Myotis brandtii
TGTAAATATTTCTTTCCCAAGTTCTCAGTGGAATAAACCCAGTCTATGCAGCTGCCCTTGCTTCCAGCTGGAGCCCAACTTGTGAGAAAACAGCAAATGTAGTTAAAAGACAGCTGTCCTAGAAAAATGCAAACCAGTTTATTTCTAACTTGAAGTCCTCTAAAATTTTATTCATTTGTTAAAAGAACAGATTGGGTCAAATT
>NW_005206603.1:0-203 GCF_000412655.1 Myotis brandtii
CATGTAATATACATTTATATAAAGTTAAAAATATATACAACACAATGAGTTATATTTTAAGGGTGCATACATACCCAAGGCCATACCAAAAGTACATTAGGACAAGTGCCTACAGGGAAGAAGGAATTGTAAGCATAAATCAGAAATGAAAATTTAAAAAATAAAATTAAACAAAATAGTAGAATTGCACAGATGAATTAAGT
>NW_005206604.1:0-203 GCF_000412655.1 Myotis brandtii
TCAAAAGGTATAAAAGAGAACACAGTGAGAGGCAAGTCTCTGCCCTCATGTGCCCTCGGGCCTCCTGCTTCCCTTCCCAGAGGTAACCACTCTACCGGCTTGTGTCTCCTTTCAGACATCAAATCTTCTTTTGTAGGAACTTTTAAAAAGTGATGTTTGTCCAGTCGTGGTCTGCAGACCGCCTGGGTCAGAATCACCAGTGT
>NW_005206605.1:0-203 GCF_000412655.1 Myotis brandtii
TAGACCAGCTACACTGCCCTGAACAGACTTAGCCAGGCCTGAAGAATTATGTAGCCCTTCCCAGTAAGAAAGGAGTCAAGAGGTGGCATGAGTCTTACCCATTAAATACATATGGGCTGTCCCAAGACACAGACATTCCTCTACCCTACCCTCTACCCCACCCTCACTCACCTGGCAGCCACATTCTAAGACCTGGAGACCCT
>NW_005206606.1:0-203 GCF_000412655.1 Myotis brandtii
TGTGAGGAAACAACACTGATCCATTGCCTCCTGTACGTAACAACCTGGGCATGTGCCCTGACCGCGGGAATCGAACCGGCAACCTTTTGGTGCCTAGGATGATGCTCGCCCAACGGAGCCACACTGGCCAGGGCAGATGATGTTTCTCTGACCCTTTGATTAAGGAGGTGTCTGCCAGGTTCCTCCACTCTTCAGTTCCTCTC
>NW_005206607.1:0-203 GCF_000412655.1 Myotis brandtii
CAGTGCAGACCCTGTAAGCTGTGGTGACAGGGAGTAGGCCTTCCCCCTGGTTTATTCCTAGTGCCCAGCCCCCCTGCCTGGCAGAGGACATTGGATGAGGAAAGATGGATGTTGAGGAAATCTAGTGAGTCCACAGTGTGGGTCACAGAGAGCATGTTTGAGTTTTCACACATCAATGCTGTCCCAGTGAGGGAAAGAGAGAG
>NW_005206608.1:0-203 GCF_000412655.1 Myotis brandtii
TTTTATCATATTTTATTTTCATAAGGATTATTTTTTTTGTGCCAGGAATTATTACATTCCTTTTTATTAAAGAGCAAAGCAGGTCAGTGAAGTTAACTGATTTGACCCAAGTCAAGTAACCAGACAAGGGCAATAGCCAGTTCTAACCAAATTCAAAATCAATGGTCATGTCTAGGAAGTAATGGCTCTACTCCTCCCAGATG
>NW_005206609.1:0-203 GCF_000412655.1 Myotis brandtii
AAGAAGAGAATGGATAAATGTTCTGTTCACATAATGGGACATTACACAGCAGTGAAAATATAAGACCTAGAAATCTATTCATCAACATAGAAGAATCCATTAGGCAGAAAATAAAGCTCCAGAAGATAATTCAGACACTAAAATTCTATAAGGTTTTCAAACATACAACCTAATACTGTTTAGTGATACAATTAATGTAGTAA
>NW_005206610.1:0-203 GCF_000412655.1 Myotis brandtii
GCTTCCTCCTGCACACCCCTCACTGGGACCAAGCCCAAAACCCAGGCATGCTCCCTGACCAGGAATCGAATGGTGACCTCCTCCTGGTTCATAGGTCAATGCTCAACCATTAAGACACACTGTCTGGGCAATACTATCTCATAGGCCTCATACTTAGAACAAAGACCATAGGAAAGTGTGTGTGTGTGTGTGTGTGTGTGTGT
>NW_005206611.1:0-203 GCF_000412655.1 Myotis brandtii
GCAGACCCCACCCACGGCTGGGTCAGTCCCTCAGCCCGCTGCAAGGCTTCCCCCTGAGCCTGGCCTTCTTTAAGGACAGAGCAGTGCTGCCCCGCAGCTCTGGAAAGGGGCGGACAGAATGAAATGGACTCCCTGGGGCCGGCTGGAGAGGGGCTTCCTGCTAAGGCTGGTCAGGCCTGCGTTTACAGTGCGGAGTGTAGGAA
>NW_005206612.1:0-203 GCF_000412655.1 Myotis brandtii
ATGTAAAGAGAGTACAACAGATAGAATTTTACTATATTTAGTTCCAATATAGTATAAACAATTAGAAAAAAAATAATCAAAATGATATTTGGATGATAAAAGAATTCTTTCTTCTGGAAGATAAACCCCATAAAATATTGCATAAACATTTACCCACATATAAATTGGGGTTGCATGATAATTCTCTAATTATGGAGAGTCAC
>NW_005206613.1:0-203 GCF_000412655.1 Myotis brandtii
GCTGGGCCTTAGGAATGAACTGAAGGAAGGACTCATGGTCAAGATCCATTCTCCATCTGTGATCTCTGCTCTTCTGTGTTGCAACTTGATTTCCCCATTTGCAGACTGGCTTTCCCTGCTCCTTCTGTTTAGGAAACGATGGCCACTGAGAAGCTTCCCATTTCATTTGATACAGACCCTCAAGCAGACTAGATGAGAGTATC
>NW_005206614.1:0-203 GCF_000412655.1 Myotis brandtii
TTAATGAAAGTGAAATATTTTCCCACTAGAATCCCCTAATCCACATGAGGTTCCCTCTGACTGGCCAAACCCACAGAAGCCTCCTTCTCCTCTGAATCCCATGGTACTCTCTGGGGGAACACAGCACACTTTGTCTCCTGCGACATCCCCCTTTAGCATGGGTTCATCTAGTCTCTCCAACTAGAGTCAACCTTCCTAGTGCC
>NW_005206615.1:0-203 GCF_000412655.1 Myotis brandtii
GCCATCTCCAGAACCTTGGCTTGTGTTGACATAGTGAACAGGCGAATCTCGCTCCTGCACTTGTTCCTCACGTGACGAAAGGCTTCCTGATCAGCAGGTTCATTGGAAAGTTTTTGTTTCGCGAACAGCCGCGAGCGGAGGTCCAAGAGGCGGCGTATTCTGCGAGGTAGAGTGGGACGGCTGGGATTGCGGGCTACTCTCCG
>NW_005206616.1:0-203 GCF_000412655.1 Myotis brandtii
ATCTGGGGAAATAGCTCTGGACTCCATGGGACCTGGAGAATCTAAACCATAAGGTTCACCTCCATGCCCACCAAAAGGGCATCTTCTGCCATTGCCATTGATAATGTCTTGCTCACAAGTGGGAAAAAATTTTGGCTATTAGACATGATCTAATAGATGATGAACGCTTTTCCCTCAAGGAAAGAATGGGTGAAAGCAGGGAC
>NW_005206617.1:0-203 GCF_000412655.1 Myotis brandtii
TATATATATTTTAAAGGTTTGCAAATACAATGAAGATCAAGCAGGTAAGAAAACTACCTGTGGCTGTAGATTTCAGGGGGGCAGGGGGAAATTATCAGAACACAAATCTCCAAAGTAGATGACATATCATGAAGGGACAAAACTGATGATGCCTCATTTTATACATCAGGAATGAAATTTACCAGTAGGCACTGAAATCCCCA
>NW_005206618.1:0-203 GCF_000412655.1 Myotis brandtii
AATCAGAGGTACCAGAGGCAGAATAAAAGAAAACTATGAGATTAAGAGAAAAATGCATACAATGAAAGTGATCAGGTTATCCACTCAGATTTGGGTTTGGCATTCCATAGTGTTCATTTTGCCCTGGGTTCCTTTTTCCTTATTTACCCTGAGGTATCATTCTAGTTTCTAGTTTGCCCAGTACCCCTTGTCCTTTACCACTT
>NW_005206619.1:0-203 GCF_000412655.1 Myotis brandtii
CTTCAGTCACACCCCCAGTCCACTACCGGGTGTATCTCTGGCTGTTCTGAGAAGCAGCACCTCAGGTCTGTGCTGGTGTCAATTTTGAATTCTCATGCCTGACTTAACCTTCTTACAGTGTGTGCTCCGTGAAGGCAAGCACTTGTCTTGTTCATTCTTATTTCATTCATAGACTTTACCTGTGTCTATGCATCTATGCTAGC
>NW_005206620.1:0-203 GCF_000412655.1 Myotis brandtii
TTCATAAATTTAGAATAAATTTCAAAGGGCTGATATTAGCTTTACACATTTTTACTGTTTAATAATATCATGGAAAAAATATTAACAAAAAAATAAATTGGGAAGATAAAAATTGGTTCATGCTTTCAATCAATCATTCAAAAATATTTTCTAAAACAAAAAAAATTTCTCTCTTGAACAAGTATAGGATCACACCCAGAGAA
>NW_005206621.1:0-203 GCF_000412655.1 Myotis brandtii
ACTAGATATGAAGTGGCAAGAAAGGAGTCAAGGAAAACAGCTTTATTGCATGAAAATCTGTATTTTCTTATAATCTAATGTTCTAAATTCTACCGTCTTTTAAAACTGAAAGGGTTAGTAAATCAAAAGTCTTTGGGGGCACCCAGAAAAAGGTTTTCCTGATACATGTTTTATATTAAAAAAGAAAATGATAAACATTGAAA
>NW_005206622.1:0-203 GCF_000412655.1 Myotis brandtii
AGGGAGGTATCTCTGACCAGCAAGATCCTGGAGGGCCAACGCCGCGTCCTTAGCGGTCGCCTTAGCACAAGCCCACGTGTGTGCGGCCCTCAGAAACGTGTTTATGGCAGCGCTGCGGGAAGGGCAGGGCTGACGGTGTGCAACTCGAACCTCTAACTCCACTGTTGCTCCACGAGTGATAGTTAAGAACACTGCTGGCAGGG
>NW_005206623.1:0-203 GCF_000412655.1 Myotis brandtii
CTGGTAGGAGGAATGGTTCTGTGACCTGGGGCGGGGGTATTGCTCACATCCTGGCCTTTCACCTTTCCCCTCCCCGTCCTGGTTGATAAGCAGAGGTGGGTGGCTTCCCTTTGGCAACAGTAGGGGAGCTGTCTCTCCTGTGCCTCCACACTGCCCCTGCTGGCCTCAGAGCCTTAATGCTGGGATAGGGTGAGAGCACTTCT
>NW_005206624.1:0-203 GCF_000412655.1 Myotis brandtii
GTCTGCACAGTCCGTACTGTTTGCCATCTCTCTTCCCGGATTTCTCTAAGTCACTTTCTGGGAAGGCAGATGTGAACTCCAGCAAGACCTTCCACCTCTCTTCCTGGTATCAAACCCAGATCCCTCTCCTCTTAGCCCCGGGATACTCCCTTCCCCTGGATATATGACATGGAGCCACCATGCTGCTCTCACCGGAATGGGAG
>NW_005206625.1:0-203 GCF_000412655.1 Myotis brandtii
TAGTAAGTCATCTTGTCAAACTAAAGCATGAATTAGCAGCCCCAAAATATCTTTTACCTTTGGATTTTATTTGAGCTAAAGTGAGACATGCTTATGGGCTGAAAGAGAGACTTCAAGAGAAGGCTCATGATAGCTAATTCATAGTTTTTTCTTTCCTGAAACTATCATACAAGCATTGATCCAAACAAAACTCTTAATTTTTC
>NW_005206626.1:0-203 GCF_000412655.1 Myotis brandtii
GGGGCTGTGAGGGCCGAGGCAGTCGGGGCTGCGAAGACCTACTCTTGCACAAATATCATGCATCCGGCCTCTAGAATGGAATATTTGTCAAAAAGAGTTGGGCAGACTTAGACTTCTCTTCTGTGTCCTTTGCCATGTTGATGATACTTTCAGACATCTCTTCATATCACTGTAAAATGTGAAAAATCACATTCAAGAAGCAG
>NW_005206627.1:0-203 GCF_000412655.1 Myotis brandtii
CCTATCCTCACCAGAGCGGAGGCGCTGTCGTGTCAGCGTGGCCTTGGGGCTGCGGTTAGTCCAGCACCTCAGTGCCACACTCGGAGGGGCAGCCTGAGGCTGGAGCACCTGGCAGGGCTCTGGACACACAGGGGTGGGCAGCATTTGGCACAGACAGCAAGAGACAGAGGAGGGGGTCATGGCCGCTGAGCCCTACTCCCCTG
>NW_005206628.1:0-203 GCF_000412655.1 Myotis brandtii
AGAACTCATGGACAGGGACAACAGTGTGGTGATTATGCAGGTGGTGAAGGTGGAGGAGTATGCTATAGAGGGCGTACATGGTGATGGAAATTTTTTTAAAAATATTTAAACAACAACAACAAAAAAATTAAGTGAACCTTTACAAGTGATGGGGCACTTCTCTACATGCCTTTGAAGTTCACAATTTCCACCTACAGGGCCCC
>NW_005206629.1:0-203 GCF_000412655.1 Myotis brandtii
CCCTCTCCCTTCCTTTCTCTGAAATCAATAAAAAAAAACAACAACAAAAAAACCACAAATGAACAAATGATAAGTGCTGGCAAGAATACGATGCGTAGAAAAGTGAACCCTGGTACACTGCTGATGGGAATGCAGAGTGGTGCAGCTATTATGGAAAACAGTATGGAGTCCTCAAAAAATTAAATATGGAACTGCCATTTGAC
>NW_005206630.1:0-203 GCF_000412655.1 Myotis brandtii
TGCGGGAGACCCGGACAAGCACAGCTTTCTCCCAATCACCCCAAGGAGGTGGAGTCTCCACCAATAATCGAGCGCTCAGATGGGTGACAGGAAACGAGTAAAGGCAGCCTTCACCTCAACGTGCACGAGGAGAGACCGAGGGCGCCTGGTGGTCTGGAAGGACCACAGTGGCTTTGGGCAGCCTGCTGTGCGCACACGGCTAC
>NW_005206631.1:0-203 GCF_000412655.1 Myotis brandtii
GGCGGCTGCTCTTGTTTCTAAAGCTTTGCACACAGGAGGGGGTTGGGGTGGGGGAGAGGGGATGCTCGAGACAGAGGGCTTCAGGCCCTCCTCCCCCCATCCTCTGAGGGGGCCGCCATGAGCGCGGACTCAGGCTGATCAGAGGGTGGCCACACGTCATACAGCAGACGGCCGGCGTGTCTGTGCAGAGCTGCTCCCTGCCT
>NW_005206632.1:0-203 GCF_000412655.1 Myotis brandtii
TGTTTGGAAAGTGATCTCAAACTTATTCTATATAGTTCTGATATGCATGAAAAGTAAATCAGAACCAAGCAGTTAGCTGTTCGATGTATCATACATTTGTATTACACATACATTTTATTTTAGAAAATGACATTTGTTGTACAAATTTGCCTTCCTAAGTGTAATGAAATGAGCATGTTAAAAACTTTCTAAGTGTGAATGTT
>NW_005206633.1:0-203 GCF_000412655.1 Myotis brandtii
TGCTCCATGTTAGATGTTGACCAAGTCATTGGCTTCATATTGGTGCCTGGCAGTGATTGGTTATGCAGAACATTCGATCTACTTCCATTTGAATTCAGCAGGCCTTCCATAGTTTGGGGCGTGACACTAATGTTACAACTGTGACAATGACAACTCTGCCTCCCAAGAGTTCAGAGATAAACAAATAAATGATTACATAGCAC
>NW_005206634.1:0-203 GCF_000412655.1 Myotis brandtii
TTCCGGCCTCACATCTCTTCTCTCTCCGACCCTCCCACCTCCCTCTTATAAAGACCCCGTGAATACACGGGGCCCGGCCAGATAACCCAGGATAATGTCCCCGTCACAAGATCCTAAAGGTAATCACATCTGCGAAGTCCCTTTTGCCATTTAAGGTGACATTGGTAGGTTCTGGGGGTTAGGACATGCACATCTTTGGGGGC
>NW_005206635.1:0-203 GCF_000412655.1 Myotis brandtii
TTAAAATCTCCATTTACAGATGAGGAAACTGATGTGCTGAGGAAGGCCATGAGGCCCTTGCCTAAACTAGTAAGTGGAAATGCTTTAGAGCGGTGCTTCTCAGAGTCCGCACCCATCATAGTCTCCTGGGGGCCTTGTTAAAACAGAGGTTACTAGTCCCCCACTTCACTGTTTCTGATTCAGCAGATCTAGGGTGAGGTCTA
>NW_005206636.1:0-203 GCF_000412655.1 Myotis brandtii
CTCTCTGAAATCAATAAAGGTATATTTTTTAAAAAAGGAAAACGGATGCAGGCTCAGAAGCTCCCCGATGGAGCCGAAGCTTTGCGGGGCCGGCAGCCCCGAGGGTGGCTGTGCAGACCCTCCCGCTGTGGCTGCTGGGCTTCCCTGTCTCCCCCATTCACTCTCATGCGCAATGCGAAAGCCAGGTCGCCCCAGAAGCCCGG
>NW_005206637.1:0-203 GCF_000412655.1 Myotis brandtii
AGTTGGGCTTTTCAGGTAGAGGCTGGCTGAGACATCCGCATGTGTGGCATTTGGTGTGAATAGAAGGTAGCAAGGCATCAAACCATCCGGAGTCTCCCCGAGCTAAGGGAGGGCATTTAGGGGTGACTTCTACATCCCCTCACTGAGACACACTCAGTGCTTTTCATTTGGTTCAAGAAACACTGAGTGAGAACCTGCCACAG
>NW_005206638.1:0-203 GCF_000412655.1 Myotis brandtii
TTTTTTCCTTTTTAAATTCTGTACAGGCTTTGAGCCTAGAACCATTCTGAAAGAATTCTCCTAGAAATTTCTTCACCCACCCCCACCTCACCTCCAGGACAGGATGCAAGCAGCTACAAAAGCACCTTGGCCACGGGGGGATGTTCTGTGCCAACAACTATGACTGGGCACAGGGGGGTGAGGAGGCCACAGAGGGCCTGCCA
>NW_005206639.1:0-203 GCF_000412655.1 Myotis brandtii
TATATACAAAATCAGATATACCCTACTGTATTGGGATTCAAGGGATACCCAATAAATCCCACTCTCTTTCCTATCAGAGTTCTGAAAACAATCCAGAAATAATATAAAGTAGTAGCAGACAAAACTCAATGATCACCTTATTTACTGATAGAGGCCAAATGGGAGTCCCTGGATTAGAGTGACAACCACTTGGACCTGCATAC
>NW_005206640.1:0-203 GCF_000412655.1 Myotis brandtii
AACTGATATAATAAAATCTCATATAGTTTTTACTCATCAAATTTTAACAATAATATGACAAATGGTGACTATAAGTGTACCATTTTTTAAAGCTTTCTGACTTTCTTTGTCCCTTGTACATTGGGGCCCTGCAATTCATCAATCCTAAGGACATGTAATGTATTTCTAGAGGGCTGGGAGAAGTTAATGGGGGGAAAAGCAGG
>NW_005206641.1:0-203 GCF_000412655.1 Myotis brandtii
AAATCCAAAACTCAAGGAAGTTCTGCTCTAAATGCCTTATCTGAAGTTTCTCCTTTCCATTTCCACAGACACACCTAGTCTAGATTTTCTTTTCTTTTTCTTGATAATCGCAACAACCAATGTATTGACTCCTATGTCATTGCTCTTCCCCAAATATCTTCTATACAGACCACTGTCTGAGGACACTTCTAAAACCATGGCCT
>NW_005206642.1:0-203 GCF_000412655.1 Myotis brandtii
CACGCTCTCCCCGCACACATGCTCTCCCCACACACACTCTCTCCCCACACACACTCTCTCCCCACACACATGCTCTCCCCACACACACGCTCTCCCCACACACACACTCTCCCCACACCCACACACACTCTCTCCCCACACACACACACACACACATACTCCCCACCCACACACAAACTCTCTCCCCCCCCACACACACATAC
>NW_005206643.1:0-203 GCF_000412655.1 Myotis brandtii
CTGTGCGTCCGAAACACGGTGTCCTTGTGTAATTAATATACGGTCCCTCCGGGCGGTGGCTGACATTCCCTTTTTCGTGCTAAGTTGTTAAAATCCCCGGTCTATTTTGTGCTCATGTCTCAATTAGGATGGGCCACGTGGCCAGGGCTGGAGAGCCGGGCCTGGGAGCGGCTTCCCTCTCAGACGCCCGCACCTCTTGCTTC
>NW_005206644.1:0-203 GCF_000412655.1 Myotis brandtii
ATTTCATTTTCAAAATGTAATAGAATCTACAGTTGATTGTGTATATAATTCAGAGTCTTGGTAGGAATATCTCCCAATTTCCCAGAATAATATTTGGCACATATTAAATGCTCAAAAATATTTATAGAATAAACAAATGATTGACTAGATGAATGAGTTGGCTATTTTTAGCATATATATACATATATATACATATATACATA
>NW_005206645.1:0-203 GCF_000412655.1 Myotis brandtii
GCACACTTGCATTTGCATTCCATACCCTGTACAACAGAAATTTTTCAGAGTACCCTGGGACCCCTTGGGGGATGTCGGAGAGCCAGTTTCTGATCCCTGCAGGCCAGGTGGAGGGACCCCGCCTGCCAGAGGGACCCCGCTCTCTCTGCAGATGCTGGGGAGGGAACATGGGAGGTTGGCTCCAGGGTGTGTCTGACCCATCT
>NW_005206646.1:0-203 GCF_000412655.1 Myotis brandtii
CCTGTGCCTTGGCCCCCAGTCTGGCCTCCCTCTGTAGAAGGTGACCTGGTGGATCAGGGGAAGGCACCGCCTCCATTACCTCGCTGCTGTTGCCAATGCTGGACTGAGTCTCAGCCCTTTGTAGCCGCCCATGGCTGCCTGAGCCTCGGCCCTCTCAGCAGCTGCAGCTTTGTCTGGAAGGATATCTGGAAGATGACCACTCT
>NW_005206647.1:0-203 GCF_000412655.1 Myotis brandtii
GGACTTTGTCCCTCTTTCCTCCAGTTTCATTGCTGCCCAGAGACTTGAACTTTGACTCCATGGTTTATTTGCATTGGCTGTAATGTTGCAAAGTATTTGCACGTGTTTATTGACCCTTTTCTGCCTCTTTATAAAGCGTGCGTACTCATGATGTATTCCCATGTACAATGGTTACTGTAGGTCAGTGGTCGGCAAACTGTGGC
>NW_005206648.1:0-203 GCF_000412655.1 Myotis brandtii
TCCGCAAGCACATCTGACTTAGTCACAAAGGGTGTTGTCATCCTGGTAAGATTATTGCTCTCCTGAATTCTCAGAAAGAGCCTGAGGGGGATTTTCTCCTAATCCCAGGCTCCTGGCTATGCCAGGTCCTCTTTGCCTGCCCTAGACATTTCAGGTTCTCTGGTTCTTTCTTATAAGACTGGACTCTGTGGGTGGCATCTGAG
>NW_005206649.1:0-203 GCF_000412655.1 Myotis brandtii
TTCTAGACTTAGTATATAGTATCATGTCATCTGCACATGGCAGTTTTACTTCTTCCATTCCAATTTAAATGTATTTCATTTCTTGTCTGCAAAAAGTGAGAGTGGAATTTTTGTTTTGTTACTGATCTTAAAGAAAAAGTTTTTAGCTTTTTACTGTTGAGCATGATGTTAGCTATGGTTTGTCATATATGGCCTTCATTATG
>NW_005206650.1:0-203 GCF_000412655.1 Myotis brandtii
GAGCTCCTTGAGGGCAGGGCATGCTGTCTGAGGTCAGGGTTACCTACTACCCTCCACAGGCAGACCCAGAAGCCACATGAGGAGGCAAGAAGAGCTTTATAAATGGCCGGGAGTTCCCAGCAGTCTCTGTGTTCTAGGAGTAAACCATGAACTACTTGGGTCAGGCCAGAAACCAAATGGGTCTTCCTGCTTCTTCACCCTGA
>NW_005206651.1:0-203 GCF_000412655.1 Myotis brandtii
GGAGGCTGCTATCCTCTGTAACAGCTCAGAGAGGTGAGGTACCCTCCCAGGGCCGAGATGGCTCCGGAAATACACGCAGCCACGCCTGGACCCTGAACGCTCTGGTTTTCCTCTTTTCCTCTGCAAGAAGTCCGCTGGTGGGAGTTGGCCAAGCTGGGGACGGACTGAACAGGAATGAGGAGGGCTGGGAGGCACAAGGAGGA
>NW_005206652.1:0-203 GCF_000412655.1 Myotis brandtii
GGGGAGACCTGTGGCCTCAGATCCCACAGACTCAGTGTGAGGCCACCCAGCCTCCACCCACACTCCGTGTCCCCAGAATACCCCTCTTCCTCTCCCCACCTTCAAACCAGTATTCCTCTGTCTGAATCCAATCCTCAGCAGGGCCCATAGCCCGGGAGATAATCGACTCTGTCCCCAGGAAGTTTCTCACAGTGGCAGCATAG
>NW_005206653.1:0-203 GCF_000412655.1 Myotis brandtii
CTCTTGGGAAACCAGACAGGGTGGTGGGTGCAATTCAATGACCTTTCCCTTCTGCCCCAGAGGATTGGTCACGCCCCATAAATACTGCACAGTGGCCTGTGTGTGTGGCCACTCCAGATATCTTTGCTGCCTACTTGGGGGGTGGTGGGTGCCCAAGCTCAGGCAGAGGCACTTTGGGGTTGCTGGGGATGGGCAGAGAGGCA
>NW_005206654.1:0-203 GCF_000412655.1 Myotis brandtii
GCCTCTAGTTATTCTATAAGTAACTTTATAATTTTCAAACCAGGAAAATTACGTTCTCTATTCATTAAGTGCCAAGAGTCAGTTTGACTATTTCTTAAAATTTTACAAAATACATTTAAATTTCAAACATTTTGCACTGTACACAGCAGAAACTTTGGCTCATTCAACATTTTCCTGAGTGAACACATGCAAGTAAAAAGCCT
>NW_005206655.1:0-203 GCF_000412655.1 Myotis brandtii
GCACAAGAACAATCTCAAAATGGTTTAAAGACTTAAATGTGAGACTCAAACCATAAAAATCCTAGAACAAAACATAGGCAATAAAATCTCAGGCAGTAAATTGCTCATAGCAATATTTTTTTTCTGATATATCTCATCGGGCAAAGTAAACAATAAATAAATAAATAAATGGGACTATCTCAAACTAAAAAGTTTTTGCACAG
>NW_005206656.1:0-203 GCF_000412655.1 Myotis brandtii
TGGTGTACAATGTTGAAATAATAAACTCTGGAACCACACTAAAAAAGGGGGGCGGGGAGATACTAACAGACCCTACTGCAGGGGCATGCCAGGAGGGCTCCATCCAGTGGAATTATTTTATGTAGAGTACTTGCCAAAATGTTTGGCTAAATCAACGGGAGCTGTCATTATTCTTCAACACCCAATTTGGATGTCGCATGTGT
>NW_005206657.1:0-203 GCF_000412655.1 Myotis brandtii
TTAAGAAGAGTGGAAGTATTTGACTCTGTAGGACCTACTTTCGAAGGAAAACAAAATAAAGTATCTAGTAAACAAGGCCTGGGCTTACCTGCACTCCTCCTCACTCAAACCACAGCCATTGCCCATGGCCACGCAGAGCAAGGTAATAGACTTTGTTTGTAATCATTTCTGTCTGAAGTGTATTAGACATTATTTTGTGACAA
>NW_005206658.1:0-203 GCF_000412655.1 Myotis brandtii
GCTCAAGGCCTGTTTGTTGAATGTGGTCACCCTGCCATCAGAAGTATTTGTTTTACCCTCACACATTGACCTTTTACTTTTATTTTCTTTAATTATTGAATTTTTGTTTTCTCTATGGCTTGATTCAGTTTTTTATTTTTATTATTTATGGGTTTTTTATTTTATCATTTTTTCTTTTTTTCTGTTTAAGCCTTCATTTTCCC
>NW_005206659.1:0-203 GCF_000412655.1 Myotis brandtii
TCAATTAGGACATTTTGTATAAAAACAGTTCTTATGAATTCTGCCGACACTAATAATTTTATTTTAAGGCCTGGGTGTGGTCTGAAATGTACTAGGAGGAAGGCAAGCCCATGAAAACGCATGAACTGCGAAGATAGTTCTCTTTCCTGGCAGGGAGTCACACCCGATACCCATTATTAAATGAATAATTACCCCTGAGAAGG
>NW_005206660.1:0-203 GCF_000412655.1 Myotis brandtii
TAACAGGCAGCTGGAAAGAAAAGGCATGTAAAGGCAGGTCTCATGGTTCCTTAGGAATTTTGATAATCTGCCTCCAGCGTGGTGCTAGTAAAAGCCATCCTTGATGTGCAGTTTGATCCTTCCTGAACATACACCCAGACCTACGAGAGGCAGACATAAACTGTGGCTCACTTTGTAGCTCTAAACAGGTTGCTCAGGGCCAG
>NW_005206661.1:0-203 GCF_000412655.1 Myotis brandtii
GAATCCTCGGGCCTTGCGCATAGCTTTAAGCATCTGCGAGTAGAGCTCTCTCTTGAGACCCGGAATCACCCATTTTTACACCCAGTTCATTATAACTTCCAAACTACACCCCTGCTTACCGTCCCTGTGGCCCGCGCTTTCCCAGGAGCGATCCCTTTGCCGGACCTCCACTGCCCACGGGTGGACGCCAGAATGTGCCGGGG
>NW_005206662.1:0-203 GCF_000412655.1 Myotis brandtii
CTGTGGCCAGGGGCCAGGCTGGGCGTCCGAGGAAGAGCTGACCCGCTCTGTGCATCCCTGGAAGGCGCTGCCTCTGGGAGGGTGCCAGCTGGGAGCCCGGGCTGGGCTGTGCACGACTTCAGGCGTCAGCACTTAGAAACCAGAATGGCCCAGGCCTTAACATGGTGGATCATCGAGGTAACCTCCACGCCCACCCTGCGGCC
>NW_005206663.1:0-203 GCF_000412655.1 Myotis brandtii
ATTGCCCCGCCCCCTGGAGCCGCCAATGCTCCCCACGCTCCCTCTGCCCAAGCACACTGAGCGTCCCCATCGGCACACAGGACCCTCCCCTCCGCGCTGCCGCCCCTTCCTTTCTCCACCGCTACCCTTTTCTTCAAAAGAGCAGCTTCTGCTCGCAAACCTTGCGCCCTCACTCTAGGGCGCTGGTCTAAGCCCAGCAAGGC
>NW_005206664.1:0-203 GCF_000412655.1 Myotis brandtii
ATTCTCCCACTTTGAGAGGCTGGGAAATAGAGCTTTTGCACATGAATATCAAGGAAGTTGAGTGAAATCTGTGGTTTCAGAAAGGCAGCAGTGTGCTTGTGAGAGCGGCAGCAGATTTGAGATGTAGGCTGCGGCCACAGAGTCCAGCCCAGACTCTCCTGCCTCCCACATGTAGAGGTTCGAGTTTTGTGGAGGATCTGATT
>NW_005206665.1:0-203 GCF_000412655.1 Myotis brandtii
CATGATGAGAGAGAATCATTGATTGGCTGATTCCTGCTTGCCCCACACGGGGGATCCAGCCTACAACCTGAGCATGCACCCTGACTGGGAATCAAAACGTGACCTCCTGGTTCGTAGGTCAATGCTAACCACTGAGCAATGCCAGCCAGGCAACTCATGCTCCTTTAATTAATGGCAACATATACTGATGTTTTATATTTTCC
>NW_005206666.1:0-203 GCF_000412655.1 Myotis brandtii
ACTGTACACAAAAACTTCATATGCTTTTACAAGTATAAGTATTTCTATAATTATCTCAAAAATGTTGTCAGTTAAAAAAATGTGAAAGAGTACGTTTGTCTGGGGTCATCACTAGGAAACAAGGAAACTATATCTATTCCTCCAAATTTAGATCAGTATCTCATAAAGTTAACCCTACATATGTGGTTAGATTTTATTGGGGT
>NW_005206667.1:0-203 GCF_000412655.1 Myotis brandtii
GCTCTGTGTCAGTCAGCCAACCAGCCCCAGTCCTTTGCTATAAACGCGCACACACACATCCGGGATCTAGAGGTGGCCGCCGGGGAGACCTTGGTGCCGCTGATGTTGAGGTTGATGCCTCTCTTAGGTCTCTCGCTGCCTGGCATGGTCGCCTCCGCCACCCCTCGTTTCTCGGCACTGGACACAAGATTAAAATTTCCCAA
>NW_005206668.1:0-203 GCF_000412655.1 Myotis brandtii
AATGCACAAATGGATGAATAACCAGTCCCTTATTATTATCTTAATAAATTTAATTTCCTCCTGTCCTGTTCCCTCGTCCCCTCCTGCATTTCTCCATCCCATGCCAACAGCCCAATTCCCTTGCTGGGTGTTCTGCTGATTTGCCTGCCCCGCCTCACTGACCCAATCACCTCTACCTCTTTCCTCTGACTCAGGTTAGTAAG
>NW_005206669.1:0-203 GCF_000412655.1 Myotis brandtii
CTGCACATTCTGCTCACGGCCAGCTCTGAGCCTCCTCTCTGCATCCCTGTCCCTCGCACACACCCGCAAGGAAGCAGGACTTGAACTTGTAAGGACAACACAGGGACCACATTTAGGAAAAGCCGCTCTGACCACGTGATCGCAGGCTCAGGGATGGGCAGATCCGGGGCTGAGCGTCGGGCCCAGGGGAGGGAGGCCCGGAC
>NW_005206670.1:0-203 GCF_000412655.1 Myotis brandtii
TGAACAGTAACCATTCCAGCATCGGCCTCCACACAGCGCTAACGTACCCACGGCCTTGGTCTTTACTGAATTTTAAAACCATATGCCGCCCTTAACAATCTAATTAACTTTTTTCTAGGGAAAACAGAAAGCCATGCACTCACTGGTCGGGGCTGCCCTTTATTCACTGTCCCATGACGAGCTGGCAAGCTTCCCTCCCCGGG
>NW_005206671.1:0-203 GCF_000412655.1 Myotis brandtii
AAAAACAAGTTTCTTCAGATTCTTTGGCAGATCTGTCTGGAAGCCCCTGTACTGTTCCTCTCCCCTCCCCCTCCCTCTCCCCTCTCCCTCTCCCATCTCCTTTGTGTTTAGAGCTGTACCCTAAAGCCCCGGGCCCTTGGGAAAGGCAATGCTGTGAAAATGCTCCGACGGCCTTTTTTTTGGGGGCGGGGGGGGGGGGGGGG
>NW_005206672.1:0-203 GCF_000412655.1 Myotis brandtii
TTGCCCGGCTGAAAGCTTCTGAAATGTATTTCTAGGCGGTTATACTTGAAAAGGATGGGCTTTATATGCCTTTTGTGAGTTCCAAACGACAAACGATTCCGAGGATCGTATGCAGTGAAGGGTGTGAGGACCTGGGCTTTGGGAAGCTTTCGGAGAGAGGTCAGCAGGACCCTTCCAGGGTCTCTTCTTTGCCATTCCTTGTC
>NW_005206673.1:0-203 GCF_000412655.1 Myotis brandtii
GGCCTGGCACTGCCCCCTCACCTGCTCCACCATCCCATCTGCGGGGCAGTCAACTGGGGCTGGGCCCACCCGACTCCCTCAGCATCTGGGAGCTGGTCAGCAGCCCCACCCCCTGCCACCGCCACTGGTCTGTGGGGCAATCAGCGGGGCGATCCTACCCAGCTCTCACCCACCTTGGCCTGGCACCGCTCGCTCACCTGCTC
>NW_005206674.1:0-203 GCF_000412655.1 Myotis brandtii
TCTCTGCTCAAAAGTGCTGTCCCCCGCGCAGCACGCCTGGCCCTGTAGCTGCACCGGCGGAGTGTCGCCCGCACAGCGTCAGGCTTCTGGCTGCTTCTCCGGACACGGCCTTCGGTACCCGTCCTGTTTCGGTGCAGGAGCTCAGGGGCGTGTGGGGGGCGTTGAGGCAAAGGCAGAGGCCGGTGGCACCCGAGCTCGTCAGC
>NW_005206675.1:0-203 GCF_000412655.1 Myotis brandtii
TTCAGTCACTGATGAACAGAGGAGGCCAGGGACACAGCAGGCCCTCCAGATAATGCGATAATTTCTGAACCCTGCTCTATGACTAACAAGTGTCTTTTTAAAATAATGGAATCATTTCATTTGGATGATAAAAGAACATTGGATATCATTAGTCAGGCCTGTGTATTCTGCCAATGAGGAAAGCAACACTCTTACATATTAGG
>NW_005206676.1:0-203 GCF_000412655.1 Myotis brandtii
TCTTTTGCTCTTATCAGCAGGAAACAAACCACACACCCCATCTACCCTCCATTCCATAGAATAATCTCTCTGGCTCTGGAAAATCTCTCAACCCAGTCACTCTGTTGAAATTGGTCTTATATTTTCTAACGGAAGTTTTTCTGTGTATTTTTCATATTTTTTTAAGAAAAGGTTTATCTTAATGTGTATCAGTGAAATTCTCA
>NW_005206677.1:0-203 GCF_000412655.1 Myotis brandtii
AGAGCCCACTGCATGGGAGAACATATTTGACAATGATGCATCTGATAAGAGGTTAATATCCAAAATTTATAGGGAATTCATACAACGTAACAAAAGGAAGACAAAGAGTCAATTAAAAAAATGGGCAAAGGACCTAAGTAGGCACTTCTCCAAAGTATACATACATAAAGCCAAGAGACATATGAAAAAATGCTCAAAGTCAC
>NW_005206678.1:0-203 GCF_000412655.1 Myotis brandtii
TAAGGGTCAAACTGATAGCAAATACAGCCAGGATTCCAGCCCAGGCTGACCAATAGCTGCAATGTTCTCACCACACCACTCATTGCTCACAAGGACCGGAACACACTTCAGCATCTATCTATATAAAAGCCTAAACGACTGTCGCAACCGAAACAACTGAACGGACGACCAGGCCAGCAGGGGGGGCAGTTGGGGGCAACCAG
>NW_005206679.1:0-203 GCF_000412655.1 Myotis brandtii
TAGGCACTTGGGCTGTTTCCAGATCATAGCGATTGTAATTTACAAGACCAGTTAGTGACCCCAGTTCCCTGTTCACAGAGCATTGAAGCCCCTGAGACAGAAATTTAACTGCCAATCTAATGGTAGGAGTGGAATTAAGAGACATACTTCTTATATTCCCAGGACGAAAACATGCTAGGAGTGCATATATACAAAAAGGCCTG
>NW_005206680.1:0-203 GCF_000412655.1 Myotis brandtii
GAGCACCCAGTGTGGCTGCAGCCCCTTTTCCTTGACAAAGACGAAGGGGACAGGACCCCCCGCCCGGCCCCGGGTTCCCCAACGCACTCCCTCTGTGTCTGCCCTCTCCCTTGGCCCCGAACGCCGAGGGACCCCTGTCCTCCCCTCTCCGCCCGGTTTCAGGGTGACCCTCTCCTGGCACTTTGCAGGGGCTGACCGTGGCC
>NW_005206681.1:0-203 GCF_000412655.1 Myotis brandtii
TTAGAAAGATCTACTATTTTGGACACTTCTAGGTCCCAGCAATATGGTGGTGAAAAAGATTAAGTCCATGATTTCATGTAGCTTCTTCTCATGAGTGCACAGATAGTAAAGACAAGTGCATAATGATATTATTTCAGAGAAACATGAATTAAGAAATAAGAATCTGGGCTAGCCAGTGTGGCTCAGTGGTTGAGCATCAACCT
>NW_005206682.1:0-203 GCF_000412655.1 Myotis brandtii
GAGGGGAGGAGGCTGGGAACCATGGGGTGGTGAGCGCCGAGGGCGGCATCAGCATCTGGCATCCGTTCCTTCTGCACCCAGCCCAGCGACCATCTCCTCCTGTCCCGAACCCCATCTGGGCCTTCGGGCCCTGATCTGCCTGGCCCTGATAGGCCTGGCCCAGATAGGCCCTGCTTGCCAGCCAGGCTTAGAGACCCCACCCA
>NW_005206683.1:0-203 GCF_000412655.1 Myotis brandtii
TTTCTCACAGTTCTGGAGGACAGAGACCAAGATCAAGTTTTTGGCAGGGTTGGTTTCTTTTGAGAATTTTCTCTGTGGCCATCTTCTCCCTCTCACTTCATATGTACTTCCGTCTGTGCATATCTGTGTCCACATTTCCTATCATATTAGATTAAGACCCACCCTGCTGATCTCATTTTACCTTAATTACTTATTTATAGATC
>NW_005206684.1:0-203 GCF_000412655.1 Myotis brandtii
GGGCACACTGCACCTCCCCCCATCGTGTCCCTTGGGGTTCCCTGAGGGGGAGCAGGATCCCTTCCCCATGCCCCTCCCCCCAGATCAATGACAGCAGCGCCGGGAAGGGAAGGCAGCTGCCCCCCAGCGCACCTGGTTCCCACGGGCCGCGGGCTTCCTGAGGACAGGCCGAGCCATCTGCTGGCTGTGAAGGTCCCAGCTCC
>NW_005206685.1:0-203 GCF_000412655.1 Myotis brandtii
ATGTCAATTTCGGGGCAAGAGACACTTTTGCTATTTGGATCATTCATTGTTGTGTCCCTAGTATCTACACGTCTGGTGTATTTTAAGTGCTCAATAAATGTTTGTGAAATATGTAATAAATGTAAACATGTTTGTAAGTAATTGAATAAGCAAACCTCTTTCAGTGATGGAGAGATGAGATAATTAGGATTACTAACACTACA
>NW_005206686.1:0-203 GCF_000412655.1 Myotis brandtii
CGAACCCGCACCTGGGTATGTGCCCTGACCGGAAATCAAATCAGCTACTCTTTGATACATGGCATGGTGCTCACCCAATGGCACAACACCGACCAGGGCGAATTTCTTCTTTATTCTACTGCATTTGTACTCATCCTAATGACTTGACCAGTTTTTCTTAGAATTTTTCTTTGACATTTCTAAGTCTGGGTTAGGTGTTCCTC
>NW_005206687.1:0-203 GCF_000412655.1 Myotis brandtii
AGGGCTGGCTTCCCCTATGTCCAGAGTCCTCTTCTGCTAGATCTCCTTTTCTCAGTGAGTCTCCTTTATCAGCTTTTGCCACTGGGAAAGTTTTACCCCTGCATTCTTACCTGAATATATCAACATGACAAGGACCAAATATATAATTCTGTGTTTCTTTCCTATGCAGCCCATGGTCCTTCAAAACCTTTACTAGCCATACT
>NW_005206688.1:0-203 GCF_000412655.1 Myotis brandtii
ATTGATGGTGTCTGCCAAGAAATTAAGGGCATCATTATTTACTGAGAAAACCAATTAAATGCTTGTGACACGTGTTGTTTTAGACTTCATCATAGGATAAGACTATTATTCTTTAAAAAATTTAATGTAATACCCATTATAAAACCACCATAAAATTAATCAGTCTTTTGTTTTAACCAGAAATACTCCTTACTTTTTAAAAA
>NW_005206689.1:0-203 GCF_000412655.1 Myotis brandtii
CCACCTACACTCCCCCATTTCTCCCTGGCCTGGGGGCGCAGGGCCAGCCGAATGCCCCCCCCCACCCTTTCCCAGATCCCTGTGCCTTTAAAAGTGTGGCAGCAGGTACTTTGGACCTGGCCACATCTCCCCATTTCTGGGCCTCAGTTTACCCATATCTCAAAAGAAGGAGGTGAACCCAGGGCTCTCTGTGCAGTGGCTTT
>NW_005206690.1:0-203 GCF_000412655.1 Myotis brandtii
TTGGTTGCCTCCTGCAGGAGCCCCAACCAGGGCCTGGACCGGGGAAGAGCTTGCAACCAACGTATGTGCCCTTGACCAGAATCAATCCCGGGACCCTTTGGTCTGCAGGCTGACATTTTATCCACTAAACCAAACTGGCTAAGGCTCAGCTTACTTTTGATTTGACATTTAAATTCATGTACTGAATTAAATTCATTCCAATC
>NW_005206691.1:0-203 GCF_000412655.1 Myotis brandtii
CACATATCAGTATATGGGTTCCATTTCCAGTTACCTTATGTGCAGACGTCAGCTGATTGATGTTTCTCCCTCACTCTGTTTCTCTTCCTCTCTCTCCCCACCCCATCTCTCTTCCTCAAATATTTGAACAAGCATCAGTAAAAGGTAGATAAGACAAAAATAAAAGAATACAAATATTGGCTACCCTTGAGTTAGACTAAAGC
>NW_005206692.1:0-203 GCF_000412655.1 Myotis brandtii
AGCCACCAGCATGGCCAGGAGGGAGCAGGAACTGCGCCGACCTCGCTGTCCGCCCTCGGAGCCCAGGACGAAGCTCTCACTGCCAAACAAGGGAAGGGGGAGGCCTTGAAGGGCAGCCTCCCATCCCTAAAGCAGAGCGAAGGGGAGGGCGGGTCCAGAGGAGGCATGGAAGCACTGGAGTCGTCGCCAATGACTGTGCCTTA
>NW_005206693.1:0-203 GCF_000412655.1 Myotis brandtii
TAAAAAGAGAGAATTAAATAGAAAATAATAGTGTACCATACATGTAAGAGCAAGAAAATATGCAACTTTTGTTTCACTTACACAAACATGAGTGTGTATAATATATGCTGGTTTAGGAAGACCAGCTAGTCTTTGGTTTTGCATATGACTGTCTATTTCCACTTGGATAGCTACCTCTACTCAAGGTAAACAGATAGAGGTCA
>NW_005206694.1:0-203 GCF_000412655.1 Myotis brandtii
TCTTAAAGAGGCCTGTGGTCTCCAAGAGGTTAAGGAAACTGGCCAGCCTGATCTCTACAGAGGTCCCTCTGCTTCAGGCCTCTGAACTTTTGAAATAATATGTCGTCTCAAGAACCCCAGAAAAGGCGATACCGGTGGTGGCTGATTCCTTGTGGCCACCTGATGATGCTCAGGTGCATAGCATCCTTTGGGTAAGAGGAAGA
>NW_005206695.1:0-203 GCF_000412655.1 Myotis brandtii
GTTCTCCAAGGTTCCTGAGGGCTACAGCTGAAGGGTGTGCTGCAATCAGTCCTGATAAGAAGCACGAGCCAGGCCAGGTGCCAGCACTTGTGTGGGGGAGGAGCTGCCTGCAGGAGAGGGGGCTGTGGAGGTGCAGGTGCGGCTCCCAGGCTCCGGGCCTCAGCACCGGGCCCCAGGCAGAGGCCAGCCCCGAGCAGGCCTGC
>NW_005206696.1:0-203 GCF_000412655.1 Myotis brandtii
GTTCTCCAAGGTTCCTGAGGGCTACAGCTGAAGGGTGCGCTGCAATCAGTCCTGATAAGAAGCATGAGCCAGGCCAGGTGCCAGCACTTGTGTGGGGGTGGAGCTGCTTGCAGGAGAGGGGGCCATGGAGGTGCAGGAGCGGCTCCCAGGCTCCAGGCCTCAGCATCGGGCCCCAGGCAGAGGCCAGCCCCGAGCAGGCCTGC
>NW_005206697.1:0-203 GCF_000412655.1 Myotis brandtii
CCCCAGAGCTGATGTGTGGGGTGACGGGAGGCCCCTCCCCACCAAGCCCGAGCCACATGTGCTGGGAAGTTCATTTCCCCTTGTTTTGCAGACGGGGCGCGGGGATTGACCCCGGGCGCGACCCCGGTGTCAGGAGGCATTAATGATCTCCATACGGCAATAAACCGGGGCCGGCTGCGGGCGTGGAGGTGCCCTGGCAGGGG
>NW_005206698.1:0-203 GCF_000412655.1 Myotis brandtii
ACTATCCTGTTTATCCTTTGCGTTTCCTACACAGGGCCTTACAGAGCTTTCCCGTTTCTGCACTTGCTAGTGAATGGCCCTCTACCTCATGGTGGTGTCGTTCAGAGAGCTCCAAAGACTGAGAAACTATACCAGGCGTTTTCAGAAGTGAATGAGCGTGGTATTAAAGCACTAAAACCAGCCCAGCCATGATTTTTAAAAAA
>NW_005206699.1:0-203 GCF_000412655.1 Myotis brandtii
ATGGGGATATTTATTTTATATATTTAAATATTTTATTTTAAGACCCTATTTTATTTTTTAAATTTAATTTATTGGGGTAATATGAATGAATCTTGAAAAAGTTATGTTAAACGAAAGAAGCCACTCACAAAAGACTTCACGTTCCATTATCTCATGTATATGAAATGTCTGGAATGGACACATGTACTGAGACAGGAAGTAGA
>NW_005206700.1:0-203 GCF_000412655.1 Myotis brandtii
ACCTGTCAGGAATGAATTAAACATTCATGGAACAACTACTTCATGGAGGCACAGGGGAAACGAAGACAGGCAAGGACCCTTGTTACAGACGGGCACGGAGCTAAGGAGCATACATGAAAGTGAGAGGAGGTGCCACAAGCTGGGAAGGATGTGTACAGGGTCCTGCGACAGAGTGAGGCGTGTGCACGGGCCTCCGTGAGGGG
>NW_005206701.1:0-203 GCF_000412655.1 Myotis brandtii
AGAAGTTGAATGGGGAAGCACATCTTCACTTTACTAGGTATTGCTAAATTGCTCTCCCAACTGCACTTGTTTATTCAACCATCAACAATGTTGAGCAGTATGAACTTTGAAACCTCAGCTGCAGAAAAGAGTCTCTTAGGGAGCTTTTTAACATTACCAATGCCTATGTTCCACCCCAGACCAATTAAATCCAAATCTCTGGG
>NW_005206702.1:0-203 GCF_000412655.1 Myotis brandtii
ATTTTTATTTTTTAATTAGACAACACTGTGGTGGGAGAGTGGGGAGGAGGTGGGCAGTACTCGGCATTCTTAGGAGCCCGGCAAGCCTGCTGGCGTGAGGACACCAGGGCCCTTCTCAGTCTGGGAAACAGAGGGTTTCGAAGAACTCTCACAATCACTGTCTAATTTAAGCCTCGTGATGGCACATTAAAGTAGGCCAGACA
>NW_005206703.1:0-203 GCF_000412655.1 Myotis brandtii
AAAATAACTCTGATAAAAATTTGACTACAGATATTGACGGAATGAACAGGATGATCTTTTACAATATTGTCACATCTATACTTTTTAACCATAAAAGATGTTCTGTTCATCATTATTATTGTGCTCTAGTCAAACTTTTCACAATCTTTGACCAGAAATTAGGAGTAACCCACAGTGAGATGCAAATATTGGCCCCCAGAGCC
>NW_005206704.1:0-203 GCF_000412655.1 Myotis brandtii
GCTGCAGGACACCAGGTGCATTCAATTAAGATTCTGCGAGTATCTGAATTTCTTTTTCCCTCTCTTAGAGTCTGCATGGGTCCCAAAGGAAAACTAGTAAATCTGATGACCTCCGGCTGCAGAGGTTTCTAGATATAAGAACCATGAACCAGGCCCTGAATAAATACCCAGAGAGGGCTGATTTGCACAGCAGCCACTGACGA
>NW_005206705.1:0-203 GCF_000412655.1 Myotis brandtii
GAAACATTTGGAAAGCGATGTCTTAAGAACGTACAACTAGGGTTTTTGTTTTTTTAAAGAATAAGACTTGGTAGTCACCCCAAAGGAAGCAAAAATATGAGACAATGTTCTGGAAGGCAATTTAACGCTCCATATCCAGAGCCTTTAGATCAGTGGTTCTCAGCCTTCCTTTAATACAGCTCCTCATGTTGTGGTGACCCCCA
>NW_005206706.1:0-203 GCF_000412655.1 Myotis brandtii
GGTGGGGAAACTCAGTTTTTGCTGATGCACCTGTGGTAGATAAGTGTGTGTTCCCGGTGGTGGCGCACAGGAGCACCCGCAGTGAGTTTGCTAGCACAGGCCCACTGAAGCACTCTGAAGGGCCCTGGCGCTTAATCAAGGTGTCTTTGGGCAGGTATCCAGGGCCGGTGAATTCAGAATTTCTACTGCCCAGGGGAGCGCGT
>NW_005206707.1:0-203 GCF_000412655.1 Myotis brandtii
GATATAACTCAGGAACGGCCAGGTGAAAAGGATGTATAGAGCACGGTGTGGGGGAAGGGCACACAGCTTCCGTGCTCTCTGAACAAGCCTTTCTCCCTGAACCTCCACCTGGTCATCAGCCCAGGAGCTCGCTGAACCCCTCCTTTTGGGTGTTCATTGAGACTTCTTCATGTAGGTGTGGCTAATTAAATCATTGGCCATTG
>NW_005206708.1:0-203 GCF_000412655.1 Myotis brandtii
CCAGAGCCTCCTGCTGGCCAAGCAGCAGCGGCCCCGCCCGGAAGGGGGCGGGTCTCACGACGCCTCTTCCTTCCTGACCTGCGCGCGCAGCCCCGGCGCTGGGTCCTGCTTGACAGGTCCTGCTTTCTGTGTCCGCGGAGCCGGGACTGGGTTCTGAGGGAGCCGGACCGAGTCGAGCCGAGCCCATCCCAGCCCAGCCCAGC
>NW_005206709.1:0-203 GCF_000412655.1 Myotis brandtii
GAAGCTTCTAGAGTGGCTGGGCCCAGAACGTGGTCCCTGTCCTTCACGTTTGGCAGGATTGTCACTGAAAACACTGGCCCCGTAACCTGGCCTTACACAGCTGCTCACTCCCTGCTTGCTGGGGAAGCCACCCATTCCCATGGGGGTCCACGGGTGCCCCCTGAGTGACAGGCCTCTGACCCCATCAGCCTTTGGTGCATGGC
>NW_005206710.1:0-203 GCF_000412655.1 Myotis brandtii
TCCATGCTTTCTGATAATCGCAGTAATAATAGTTGCCTTACATTGAGCAATGTTCTTGTGCCAGGCATTTATATACATTACCTTGAACCCCCAAACCCATAAAGTAAGTCATGTTAGCTCTGTTTTACAGATGATGGGCCACAGGCTCATAGAATTAGTGACTTGGCCAAAGTCTCACAGTCAGTAACTGCAGACCTGGAACC
>NW_005206711.1:0-203 GCF_000412655.1 Myotis brandtii
TTGATTGATTTGTTTTTATATGATTGAACATTTTGGTTTGAACCGGTACCAGTACATCTCAGCAACTGATACCAGCCCCCTTATAATCTCTATCTCCTGTTCTGCCATCTCACTGTAACTACCTTCTTTTTAGTCCTTAACACAAAAAGGCTTCAGATTAGAACAGAGACAAGAGGCTGCATTATTTCCCTTTTCTTAGCTAA
>NW_005206712.1:0-203 GCF_000412655.1 Myotis brandtii
GGGTTCTCTGGTGCCGTCCGCAGGCACTTCAGGAAGGGGGTGGGGGCGGAAGTGTCAGGAACCCCTGGGAAAGGGGAAGCCCCTGCATCCTGGGCCGACTTGGCAAAGCGGCCCCTGCCCAGGCCCAGGCAGTGATGCCCTGAGAGCAGGAGCCCGTTCCCGTGCCGTCCCTTCTGCTGCTCCCACAGGCCCTGGGAGAGTGT
>NW_005206713.1:0-203 GCF_000412655.1 Myotis brandtii
CCTCGGGTGAGGATTAAAAAGAAAAAGGTCAAGCAAAGGCAAAAGAAAGAAAACTTGGTCACGGTAAATCATGCAGTTAGAAGTGTCCGTGGTGAAAGTGGGATAGAGCCGCCCTCCCCTGCCCTCCAGGTCTCTTTCCTCCCTGGGACGTGCAAACTGTCCGTTCACGTTTCCAAAGTCAGCATCCGCCTCCTGCTCTGTAC
>NW_005206714.1:0-203 GCF_000412655.1 Myotis brandtii
CTTATTATAATATTTTTTAAAAAGAATAAAAAAAATTACTATGAAAAAAAAATCTCGTCCATGTGTTTATTACTAGTGTATTGATGAAGAATTTATTTTTGTGTGTTTACCCTGTATTCTGTGATCTTGCTGGACTCACTTATTTATCCTTAGAGAATTCCTTGAGCTTTTATTTATTTATTTTTTAATATATTTTATTGATT
>NW_005206715.1:0-203 GCF_000412655.1 Myotis brandtii
AAAAATAGATGAATATATAGATAGGTAGATTAAAGAAAGGAGAAAATTTTTTTCTTATTTTTTAATATATATAATTTTAATTTTTAAATTATTTTTTCTTAAATTATTTATTTTACTTAGTATTTTGATTTTTCCTTTTTTTCTTATACACTCATCCTCTTTATACATCCTCTAACTGAATTGTGGCCATTCCCCCATTCACT
>NW_005206716.1:0-203 GCF_000412655.1 Myotis brandtii
TCAGGCCTTCCATTAATGTGGTATCTGTCTCTAGAGTTTCTAGCCACTGTCCCTGGTTCTGCTGGGGTGACGGAGAACGCTAGGTCAAACCCCGTCTCTCAATTGCTTTCTCCTCCAGGGTAGCATCCCTGCCTTCCTCCAGCAGTTCTCAGAGGACCTATGTTCCTCATGTTACAAACTCCCGCTTGCTCTCTTCGTATTTT
>NW_005206717.1:0-203 GCF_000412655.1 Myotis brandtii
CTAAAGCATTTGGGACCCAGCATGGTAGTAACCACAGTTGTGCGATCTTCATTTGCACAGGGAAAATATGCAACTTTTGCATGTCATGAGCACCTGGATTTATCCCTGGTAATCACTATCAATGACTCTAGGTACTACTGTAACCCCTTTTAAGTTAAGGCTATAGAATCCCAAAATGATGCCTACTGTGCCTGGTGGCAGTG
>NW_005206718.1:0-203 GCF_000412655.1 Myotis brandtii
ACAATCACTGGTTTCCCTCTACCTGAGACAAGCTGCTGAAGTTCCTGAATTATCTTTCTCTGAATTTTTATTATAATTTTTCCTTAGGTCAGTAGGGAGTGGTAGTAGAGGGGAGAGAGGAGAAGGGAGAAGGCGGGTGGAGGGCAAGTCGGTACAAGGAAGCTCCGAGAACAAAGGGTATAGTGGAGGAGCTGTAGACGGGG
>NW_005206719.1:0-203 GCF_000412655.1 Myotis brandtii
AAGCAGGGCCCTGCTGTCTGCTCACTCACTGCAGGGGGCTGCTGTCCGCTTGCGTGCTGAGGGGGATGTTCCCGCCCTGCCCCCAGCTGCTTGCGCACGCCAGCTCAAAACACCTGGGTCCCGGGGATGTTCTCACCCAGCCCCCGGCTGCTTGGCTCCTGCGCACGTAGGCCCAGAGTGGCCGGGGGTCATTCTGGGACCCT
>NW_005206720.1:0-203 GCF_000412655.1 Myotis brandtii
TAGAGGCCCAGTGCACAACATTTGTGCACTGGAGGGGTGGTCCCCTCTCGCAGCCTAAGACCCCTCGAGGGATGTCTGCCTGCCAACTTAGGGCCGCTCCCTGCCCTAAGTTGGCAGGTGGACAACACGGAGGGTCCTTAGTGCTGCCGCAGAGGTGGGGGAGGATCCCACCACCACCGCTGCGCTCGCCAGCCATGAGCCCG
>NW_005206721.1:0-203 GCF_000412655.1 Myotis brandtii
CACAGGAGCAAAGGGAGCCCAGGGTGCGGGGGCCCAGACTGGGGAGTAGGTGCGTGGTTTGGGGTGATGTGAGAGGATGCGTTCGCAGTACGCTGAGCCGAGTCCTAAAGAGCAAAAGGAAGTTAGCAAGGGAAGGAGGTAGGGGGATGGCAAGAGCAAACAGGCGGCCATACCAAGGCCTTTCCTTTCCTGGGGCTGTGGGG
>NW_005206722.1:0-203 GCF_000412655.1 Myotis brandtii
AAGCACATGGGCACACACCCCACACAAAGACACACAGTCTGTGCATATTCATATACACAGGACATATGTCTATACATGGAAAAACATAAGATACATGGGGAAACACATGAGAGACCACAGACACATAGAAGTGCCTTGCACACAAATGTGCACACAGGCACACATATGGGTACACAAGACACAAACATGAAAACACATGGGCA
>NW_005206723.1:0-203 GCF_000412655.1 Myotis brandtii
ATTGAGCCTACAACCCAGGCATGTGCCCCTGACCAGAGCCTAACCTGGGACTCTTCAGTTCGCAGGCCAGCTCTATCCTTTGACCAAACCAGCCAGGGCACTTTGGATTTTTAATTGAGGATATAGCCACCTCTTTGTAATAAAATCTGAATTCTCAAATTTTATATTGGTGACTCATACTGAGTGACAATAAGGTTGACCAA
>NW_005206724.1:0-203 GCF_000412655.1 Myotis brandtii
CAGTCTGAGGCTTAACCCTATATCGGCTCCCCACACTACTGCATGCCCAAAGTCACATAGGTAGTAAGGGGTAAAGCCAGGATTTGAATTCAGACTGAATCTAAAGTTTACCTGGGCTTTGTCCTCAATGGAAATTAAATCCATAAATGTGAGATGGTAGTCAGTTATTCCAGAATTTCCAGACTAAATTGGGCCAGCTTCTC
>NW_005206725.1:0-203 GCF_000412655.1 Myotis brandtii
CAGGTCAGCCAGTCATCGCACACTGGCTGACGTGCAACATGTGGTTAACGCGAACAGTGGCTGACCGAGGTGTGCGGTCTAGGCCACGGTAGTAGTAGAGTCCGGGTTAACTGTTTCTGCTTGCACAATACTGGGTCATACAAATGTATTGCGACGGATTCAGCAATATTCAGTAATCTGCGTCTAACGTTCTTTGATTTGCA
>NW_005206726.1:0-203 GCF_000412655.1 Myotis brandtii
AATATGTGATAAAAATATGAGTTGAATGTCCCACAGGCTTTCTTATAGTCTTTATTATCATGCCATGAAGGCGGTCACTGATTCCTCAGTGGAAGTAGACTCTTATCCATCAAGTGCATAGATCCTTTAGAGACAGATTATACTTCTCAAAGCCTAAGAATTTGACTATTACGGTGGTATCAGATCCATAATGAAAGCTAGAG
>NW_005206727.1:0-203 GCF_000412655.1 Myotis brandtii
TATCAGTGAGTCAGAAACGCCAGGGTCAGCATTTTAATTGCTGGTCTGGTCACGGATCTGGACACTGGACTCCACCTGCTCACTCTCTTGTCCACCCCTTATCTCCGCTTCTGTCCAGGCCGTTGTGTCTTATTTGGACTCAGCCTCTCCCCTGAGGTTCCCCCCTTCACCTATCCAGCTACCACCTTCGAAAACCATCAGCC
>NW_005206728.1:0-203 GCF_000412655.1 Myotis brandtii
GCGGCCTTGGCTTTGGCCCTTCTCACTTTTCACTAGGAGCTGCTTCATGGCCCAAAGGCTGCTTCATGGCCCAGTCGGCTGAGGCTGCCATGGGGCCCAGGCTGGGCTGAGGGGTCCAGCGCTTCTCTCCCACCACCCTGAGGGGAAGGCCCAGGGGAGAGGTCATGGGCTTCCCGCTGTGGAGCTGGCCCTCCCTCTCCATC
>NW_005206729.1:0-203 GCF_000412655.1 Myotis brandtii
AATTCAGGTTCCATGACAACCGTGGCTGACCACAAGGGAAGCTTAGGGTTCAAATCAGCGTGGTGCCCCTCGGGAACAAAATGGCAAGACTTTATATTCCCACCTTAATAAGTCATTCGATGTGGCTCCCCAGGCAAGGACATGGTCCTGCACTAGCTGTCTGTCTGTAGGGGAGAGCATTCCTGGAAGCACTGAGAGCGTCC
>NW_005206730.1:0-203 GCF_000412655.1 Myotis brandtii
AGCCAAACGGCTTAAAGACTGGGAAAGTTCTTTATGTCACATATCCACAATCCCAGGTAGGGTGGGCACTGTAATCAGCAACTCAGTGATGTCCACCAGGGCTCAGGCTCTTTCCATAACCTGCCTTCCCGCGGCTGTCCCCTCCAGTCTTGTAGCAGTAGTAGCCAGAGATACAAGTAGTCAGAGAAGATGTTCTTGGTTCA
>NW_005206731.1:0-203 GCF_000412655.1 Myotis brandtii
GCCGACGCTCTATCCACTGAGCCACACCGGCCGGGACTCAAGCCTTGCTGTTCCATTCAGAAAGTTTTCAATCACATTTCCGTTCTCAGCTCTCCATGAGCCTTTCGAAATAGGACTTCTCTTCGTGTTGTATAAATTTTTTAGAAATATATAGTGGAGCTCAGCTGCCGTGGCTCAGTGGTTGAGCGTCGACCTAGGAACCA
>NW_005206732.1:0-203 GCF_000412655.1 Myotis brandtii
TACTAGGAGTTATACCATCTACTCTCCTGGTTCTTGAACCTTTGGACTGAATTGCACCACTGACTTTCCTTGTTCTCCAGCTTGCATGGCACTTCTCAGACTCCATAACTATGTGAGCCAATTGTTATGAAAATTTTATCTATATCTATATTTATATATTGTTTTTCTGGAGAATCCTGACTAATACATATAGGTTATGGAGG
>NW_005206733.1:0-203 GCF_000412655.1 Myotis brandtii
ATTACTGAGGAAGGCCATGCAGGAGTTTGGGGCAAATGTATTAAAAAACTACATACGCCACTTCTAAGGCCTGAGCAGCTCCAGCAGCAGGCCCTAGGGATGTACTTCCTTATCTTTCCTACTTTAAAGACGTAAAATTTCATAGATTTCTTCCAGGGAGAATTTCCTTTTTCCATTGAATTGAGCCATCCTTGGTTAGGGCT
>NW_005206734.1:0-203 GCF_000412655.1 Myotis brandtii
CTAATTGTATACTTTACACGGGTGAACTATGATATATAAATTATATCGCATTAAAAAAAAGGAAAGTTTTCATTCAAATGATTGGTCAGTGTTCACCTGGATTTTAACGAATAAAACTTATATTAAACCTTTTTTTACTCAACCGTGAAAAAGGCTTATGTTGTTGTGTCAAATCAATGTTAAAACAAACCCACAGATTTAGA
>NW_005206735.1:0-203 GCF_000412655.1 Myotis brandtii
ACTTTAAAGAGATCCACTTCAAGGCAGGCTCTCTGGAATAATCGCTGGTCAGCCACATCCTACCAGATAAAGAGCCATGTGGCCTCTCCCTACTGAGGCTCCTTTATTCCAGAGATCCTGGTTGATTTGAAAAACTCACCATTGGACTATTTATTTTTTCTCTTCTCACACTTTAAATTCACCTAAAAAGAGTGAGCCCATGA
>NW_005206736.1:0-203 GCF_000412655.1 Myotis brandtii
ATAAGGGCTATTTATTTATTTTTTTATTTTTTATTCTATATTGTTGAGAGTGTTGTAGATGTCCTCCTCCCCCCCCCACTTCCCTCGTCCACCTGGTTTCCACCCCACCCCAGGACTTCATCAAACTATTTGTAAGATATTTATAAGAAGTACCACACAAACTATATGTGTCCATAGGTAATACATATATGCATATAAGATCT
>NW_005206737.1:0-203 GCF_000412655.1 Myotis brandtii
AGTGTGAGGATGAAAAAAAGAAAACAAAAACCTGAAAAACAGAAAGAGAAAAACACAACTAGAGATATTTAAAAATATTACCCTGCTCGTTAGTCTGGGCTTCCCTGCCTTTTATGCCACGTGGCCCCCTGCGACCTAACAAGTGCACTGCTCAATACTTGCCCAGTGCATTTTGCACATTTGCATTCCTGCTATAACTGATA
>NW_005206738.1:0-203 GCF_000412655.1 Myotis brandtii
TTCGTGCATTTTTAACACTTTCATGACAAAAAGCTAGTCCCCTCAGACACGTGCATGCTGTAATGCGAAGCTACTGCACTGCTCCAGCTGGTGTCAGGTCTCGGTCGTGGTCTCTAGTTAAGATGCAGTCACCACCCGGCCACCCTGTTCAGGAATCTGCTCTGACTTGATATCCCGAATTTCAGGTGATAGCCTTTTCTACA
>NW_005206739.1:0-203 GCF_000412655.1 Myotis brandtii
AATGTGCAAGTTCTTCATTATCTTCCTATCAGCTTGTGTCCTGGGAAATCTTTCATGAGGCACCTCACACCCTAGTCACAGCAGGCCTACCAAGCCTGCTTCTAATAGATGCCTTTCCCTGACTTCTCTTTCCAACCAAGTTAGTCCTGGACCACAGCCCTGATCCCAGCTCTAATTGTGCTCAGACCTTTTCTAAAACACCT
>NW_005206740.1:0-203 GCF_000412655.1 Myotis brandtii
TGTGATGAATACGTGGCTGTTTTTGCACCGTCTGCTTCCAGTCACCTTCCCTTATGTGACTCACGGGAACAGACGTAGCTGAGCACTGGTACAAAACTTAAATATTAACTGGGCCGCACGATTGTTTCGGTGGATCTAATTGGCCAACAGGGATTATGCAAGAAAATGTTCAGAAAGTTGAATGTGATCAATCCAGGTCTCTA
>NW_005206741.1:0-203 GCF_000412655.1 Myotis brandtii
AACTTTTAAAAATTTAATTATTGTTATTTTTGAATGTACAGGTTGAAATACTGACAATTGGATCTATAATGTTAATTACTTAAGTTTCTTTATAGGAGGTCTCTAAAAATTGCAAATCAATAGCAGGATTTATGATATTTTTGCAGAAATAAGTCAATTGTTTGGACCAATAGAATGAAAATATAATCTTAGGCACTATTTCT
>NW_005206742.1:0-203 GCF_000412655.1 Myotis brandtii
AACTTTTAAAAATTTAATTATTGTTATTTTTGAATGTGCAGGTTGAAATACTGACAATTGGGTCTATAATGTTAATTACTTAAGTTTCTTTATAGGAGGCCTCTAAAAATTGCAAATTAATAGCAGAATTTATGATATTTTTGCAGAAACAAGTCAATTGTTTGGTCCAATAGAATGAAAATATAATCTTAGGCACTATTTCT
>NW_005206743.1:0-203 GCF_000412655.1 Myotis brandtii
ACTTAGAACAGATAAATCAAAACATTAGTATTACATTTCAAGATCCTTAATGCCTCTCGCATACAAAACTGGTATTTTGGCATCACAAATACTGAATATCCAACTCAGTTGTCAACCAACATTGAAAAAAATCCTATCAAATTCCAAAAATCTTGAGGCAAGAATTTAACCCAATTTTTAAAGTTTCTCATATACATTTTTTT
>NW_005206744.1:0-203 GCF_000412655.1 Myotis brandtii
AAAAGGTATTTTTGTGTCACTACCATAAATGTAAAACTTCTTGACCTAAAGACAAGGCCTCCATAAAACAAAGGAACACAGGACAGCCCCTAGCAAAGTCCCGCAAATGCTGGGTGGTGTTCACATTCCCCGAGATGCTGGTGCTGGCTAAGGCTGTGGGTGGAGACCTCATCGCACTTTGCTTAACAGAAAGATGGTGAAGT
>NW_005206745.1:0-203 GCF_000412655.1 Myotis brandtii
CGATGTGCTGCAACCTCTGGCCAGCTACCTGGGGGTGTGGGTGACGGGGACACGGTCCATGAGAATGCCGGGTGTCCGCTGAGTTTGCTATCACTCCCCCTGCCACCCTCCCCTGGGACACCAGGGTTTGTGCACTGGGGAAGCCCCTGCACTCAGGTTCTGGGCACCTGCGAGAACCCGCTCTTCACCTGCGCGGCCTCTTC
>NW_005206746.1:0-203 GCF_000412655.1 Myotis brandtii
CGATGTGCTGCAACCTCTGGCCAGCTACCTGGGGGTGGGGGTGACCGGGACATGGTCCGTGAGAATGCCGGGTGTCCGCTGAGCTTGCTATCACTCCCCCTGCCACCCTCCCCCAGGACGCCAGGGCTTGTGCACTGGGGAAGGTCCTGCACTCAGGTTCTGGGCGCCTGCGAGAACCCGCTCTTCACCTGCGCGGCCTCTTC
>NW_005206747.1:0-203 GCF_000412655.1 Myotis brandtii
GGGCCGTGGGGGAGCGGCTCTCGAGTCTCCTGGTCAGGGCGCCCTCTTTCTCCGCCCGGCATAGGACGTGGCCACCAAGCGCATATTCTCTGCGCTCCGGGTCCTGCCAGACACGATGAGGAGCCTCCTCGCTGCCCAGAAAGATGCCATCCTGGCGCGCCACGGGGCGGCCTTGCGGTGCCAGGGCAGAGCGCAGGCCCTGG
>NW_005206748.1:0-203 GCF_000412655.1 Myotis brandtii
CTGCAGTTCCCACTTCTGGGTCCACCTTTTGCCTTCTTAACCCCCCAAACCTAATCAGTTTTCTGCATTTAGTTACCACTGTTATGATGGGTGACATAATTTCTGTTTTCTCAACTAGACCCTGACTGATCCAGCATTCTTGTAAATAAATGTAAAGATAAAGATGAAACTCAACTGGGGGATTTGGTTGAGGGAAGGTTTTT
>NW_005206749.1:0-203 GCF_000412655.1 Myotis brandtii
CCCGGCTTCCTGTCCCTTCCCCCTCCCCCCGCCCAGGCAGGGCCAGACGCCTCCTGTGTCTCCCTGGGCTGTGTGGGCTCTCAGGGCAAAGCTGGCCCAGAGCAGAGCAGAGCGGGGCTGGCGCAGTGGGGTGCACTCGGGGCCTCATCCGGTCCGGCCTCCTGGTGGCGGCTCTGGAGCAGCTAATGCTGAGGAATTTGTGA
>NW_005206750.1:0-203 GCF_000412655.1 Myotis brandtii
GTTACAGGAGCAGGAGAATGATTCCCAGGGCCACTGTGCAGCCTCTGTTCCATGGGGCACCGTCATCAATTCAACCCAGGAAATAACGGAGACTGCAAAGAGGGCTGGAGATGGCAAGAAGTCAGATGTGCAGGTAGAATCCAATTATCCAAATGGGAGCTTAACCAGACACCATGGGAAGGCCATGTAGGCTGAGGAAACCA
>NW_005206751.1:0-203 GCF_000412655.1 Myotis brandtii
CAGAAATCGTGTTCCTTGATATTTCCCTCAAAGGAGTCTACACAAAAACCTGAATATGGTTGTTTATAGCAACTTTATTCATAATTGCTCAAACTTGAAAGCAACTAACATGTCCTTCAGTAGATGAATGGATAAAGAAATTAACAATGTATAAAAAAATAATACCCCACACCAAGTGGGACTTATCTTAGATATACAAGGCT
>NW_005206752.1:0-203 GCF_000412655.1 Myotis brandtii
ATCTACAAAGGCCAAGTGTGTAATGGACACGTTCACACTGGCTGAGCTTCCTCCAGCAAAAAGAATTATGGCCTGTAACATTTTCCTCTTTCTCCATGGACCTTTCATCTCACCTGGTCAGAAAGTCATAATACTAACTAGCAGGGTGAGCAGAAAAGAAAGCAGACATATCCTACGGTGGACAGATACTCAGAGATAAGAAC
>NW_005206753.1:0-203 GCF_000412655.1 Myotis brandtii
GCATTTCCCTTTTGGGAGCTGAAAAATCTTGCATCTCCGTTCCTCTCTGTGCATGTGCTCAGCCTTCTGCAGGCCATCTTCCTCTCATGCGCTCTGGCTCTTCCTCCCCTCCAACTCACATGTTTGGTGACATTAAATTACTACAATGCGACATTAAATTACTACTATGCCAATTCCAGTTCTCATTCTATACTCCTTTTTGG
>NW_005206754.1:0-203 GCF_000412655.1 Myotis brandtii
GCCCTTGCCATGGGTTCAAGGTTCACCAGTGTTCCAGAATCCTTGTTTGCACTTTTCTGATAGTAAAGACAATGGGCGGCCTCCCACACTCTAACATCCCTGGAGCATCACATTTTGCAATATTCCCCCAACCCGAACTTAAGCTGGTAGAATAGCTTGAGTGCTGTGGGAATACTCATGAACAGCCCAGTTGACGTTAGATG
>NW_005206755.1:0-203 GCF_000412655.1 Myotis brandtii
ACACAGTAGGTGCTCTATGCTGCCCGTTTTGCAATCTCCATGGTGCCCAGTCCAGAGCAGGGCTAAACGAAAAATGTTAAACTTACGGTGAGTATATGATGCTAGACCACTTAGAGAGTGGTTAATGTGCCACATATTCTACACTAGTTACTTAATTTATTCATTAAATTCTGAAAAATAAGAACCACCCCATATTGCAGATG
>NW_005206756.1:0-203 GCF_000412655.1 Myotis brandtii
CCAGAGCCCTCCTCCACCATTCCTGCACATGATCTCCCTTCCCAGTCACAGCCCTCACGACTCAAATCTCATGGCCAATGGCCATCTACCCTGTGGTATGGCAAATCGGTGTACTGGACAAGATGATTTAATGAGCCAATTAGTTAGAAGTCATCTTTATCTCTCCCAGGTTCAGGGCAGATTACCTCTGTCAAATTCTGAAC
>NW_005206757.1:0-203 GCF_000412655.1 Myotis brandtii
AGACGACACACACAGACACACACAGACACACTCACACTCACACACACTCATGCTCATACACTCACTCAGTCACGCTCACACACTCAGACACACACACACACTCTCACGCTCTCACACACTGAGAGACACACTCATGCTCACACACACACACACACACTCATGCTCACACACACACAGATTCATGCTCACACACACTCTCACGC
>NW_005206758.1:0-203 GCF_000412655.1 Myotis brandtii
CCATTCTCCTGTACAAGAGCCATAACTCCTCTATGACAAATAAAAATCCTAAAGTTTTTTAGCATATGAGAGATGACACAACCAGAAGTCAAAATCCAGGCTTCATTGTTACCAACTCAGGGCAAAAAGAATTCCCAAATCAAAGAGAATTAACTGCTTTTCTGAATGTGAGTCAGCTCCCTACTGGAAGGGAGAGCCAAAGT
>NW_005206759.1:0-203 GCF_000412655.1 Myotis brandtii
CCACACCAACAGAGCAAGGAGCAGAGGCTTCTGCAAAATTAGACCAGTTGCAGATAATCCCAGGGAGGCCAACCAAGCACCATCTATGATTATAAGCAGCTGATCAAGCACAGGTCAAGGCAGCCAGGTGGGATCCAGGGTGCAGTTGTAAAAGCCAAGCCTCAGTGACAGAAGGTCAAGTGCAACACTCCAGGCTCTCATAG
>NW_005206760.1:0-203 GCF_000412655.1 Myotis brandtii
TGCTGGTGGCTCTCCCCAGGCTCCTGCCCCTAAGTCCCTAGGAGAGGAGAGTATCCCGAGGTTGCCTCTCGTCCCTGCTCAGGGATTGACGTCATTGTCTCTTTCGAACCTGAGCCACTTCCATTTCCAAGCCTGGGCAATGATGGCTTCTTCACGGGAAAGGCTGGATCCTTGGACTAAGTACAACAGACAGTTATTAGACA
>NW_005206761.1:0-203 GCF_000412655.1 Myotis brandtii
CCATTTCACATTTGCAACATGCCACAAACTGAGCAGAATTTCACAGGCACCATTTCACTTGCTGTCTGCGCAACCCTGAAGGGCAAAGGTATCATTAGCTCCATCGTACTGCCGCGGGAAGTGAGGAGTAGAGTCACATGAATTACCAGAGGTCAGCTGGTGTGTAAAGGGTGGTGATGGGTCTAGGACCCTGGCTTCTGGTC
>NW_005206762.1:0-203 GCF_000412655.1 Myotis brandtii
AACCAGGGGAGGGAGGGGGTGGCCTTCCAAACCAGATGTCAGTGTCCCAGTCTCACCCCAGATCATCATCCCTTCCAAAGCCTAAACTGAGCCCAAACCACCCACTCACTTTAAACAGCAGTTGCCCCCACTCTGCACCCAACGCTAACACAAATCAAAAGAGAGGGTTTTCTTAGAACAAAACCGAATGGCTCCTTTCTTCC
>NW_005206763.1:0-203 GCF_000412655.1 Myotis brandtii
ACTGCTGCTGTTTGCTCTTCTCTGGCCTCAGGCCTCTGACCCCCCACTCCCCCCGCCCCCACTCACACACACACCTGGTGACCTGAGCCCTCTGTCTCTCCTCTTACCCCTCTGAGTGCCTCAGCCCCTCTGTGCCTTGCTCCCGTCTCTTTCTCAGAGAGCGTTTGCTCTTCCACAGTCTCAGAGGCCATCTGTGGGGAACA
>NW_005206764.1:0-203 GCF_000412655.1 Myotis brandtii
CCCAAGTATGCAATGGAGGTTGAATTGAGATGGTCAGTTTTTAAATGGTGTGGGGAAAGAAAAGAGGAGATTTTTAAATATGTATGTCTCAGAGGTTAAACTCAGCAGTCTACAAAATTTGAGAAAGAAAATCTGATGGTCTTGAATGATATGTGCTTACAGAAAAGGAGAGAAAGTAAGAGAGAGAGAGAGAGAGAGAGAGA
>NW_005206765.1:0-203 GCF_000412655.1 Myotis brandtii
ATGCATCATTGTGAATAATGCTTCAATAAATGTGAATAGCATATATCTCTTTAAATTTCCGTTTTCATTCCCTTTGGATATATATATCAAAAAATGTAATTGCTGGATTATAAGGTAGTTCTATCTTTAATTTTTTGAAGAATTCCATACTTTTTCCATAGTGGCTGGACCAATTTACATTCCCACCTAGAGTGCTCAGAGGT
>NW_005206766.1:0-203 GCF_000412655.1 Myotis brandtii
TGATTCAAAACATAAGCAACACGGTGGTCTATACAATGTATATGGCAGTCTAAACTACTATAGACAAAATTTAACAAGTTGGAAGTATCTGCAGGGAAATAATGGGTGAATAGAGGAATAAATAATGAATAAGTGTCGCATTTTGCTAACTGCATAGGTGTCCTAAGGATGGTACTAATTTAGACTGGGAGAGTCAGGAAAGG
>NW_005206767.1:0-203 GCF_000412655.1 Myotis brandtii
TGCCCTACTCTCCTCCTGGCAGAAGGAAACTTGAAAATTATTACAGTTCAGAAGGCACCAAAAGAAAGACATTATCAAAGAAAGATTGTGTCTAAGATGCCTACTCCTGGGAATTTGCCTGGAAACAGTCAGGCAGTCTCAGGAATGCCCAAATTTGTGAATGCCGTGAAAGTATATACTTTGCATGTTATTCTCATCTGTTA
>NW_005206768.1:0-203 GCF_000412655.1 Myotis brandtii
TAAAGCTCCCTCATAAATTCCCTACTCCTCACTCATCATAATTAATACTATTTCGATTGTGTTCATAATTTGTTTGAGGATATTGTTTTTTCATTTGATAGATATTTATTTTGAATTTCCTTTGTGTAAGACAGTAGTCTAGGGGTTGAAAATATAAGAATGAAGAGAGTATACAAAGCCCTTGCTGTGTGGGGAGAACAAAA
>NW_005206769.1:0-203 GCF_000412655.1 Myotis brandtii
TTTTTTTAAATAAATGTTTTAGGAAAAATATACTATTTATCAAAATAATAATTCCCAATTGTGGTATATTAACCATAGGAAGGAAACTTATTTAGGAATGTGGAATAGTCCTTCTAGGCTGTTGAGGAATATACCAAGTCTGCCAAAAAGTAAATTATATCAAAGTTTTATGAAGATTGCAATTCACTACATTGTAAGTACAC
>NW_005206770.1:0-203 GCF_000412655.1 Myotis brandtii
CCTCCCATAACCACATTGGAATTACAACTGAACTATATAACAACCATCATTCAGAGCTACCTGAGATTTAATTAAATGGAGGTGCTATGGCTGGAGACATGAAGAGGAGGCTGCATCAAGACTGGTGGAAGGGATGGAGATGTGGAGCAAGGTGTGCCCACACCCTGGTGTAGTGGTTGGCAATTGGGAGGGCTGGTTCCACA
>NW_005206771.1:0-203 GCF_000412655.1 Myotis brandtii
TGCAATATATGGAAATGTCTATGGCAAATGTTAAATGGAATGGGAAGAATATACATTCTAACTATGACAATGATATAAAGTATGTGCATCTGCAACTGGAAAAATAAAACAAGAAAGAAATGAAGAAGGAAAAGCCAATTGTTTTCTTAGGGTGTTAAGATTTTACAGGAGAATTTTTTCCTTTTACTTGTTATTGTTGCCAT
>NW_005206772.1:0-203 GCF_000412655.1 Myotis brandtii
AAATCTGTTCCTCACTTCACTAAGAAAAAAACAACTTCAAAATCGGGTCACATAGGGCAAGTCTCTGAGTGGCCACCATCCTCTTTATATGTGTCATGGGCTTTCCACCCTCTTCTCTCTATGAATCCCCAGACAACCATTGCCTCTACTCATTTATGTGACTGGTGTGGCCTAGGTACCAGAAATGGAAGGGCACCATGACA
>NW_005206773.1:0-203 GCF_000412655.1 Myotis brandtii
GCCCTGGAGTTCACCCTGAAGCGCTGCCTCCACCTTACCCCAGTCCTCACCTGTCCGGAGACGGAACTGATGACTGCTTCCCAGGTCTATTGTTCTTTCTTCTTCACCCGTCAGGGACGTGGGTGACTCCAGCTTTAATTCCTAAAGCAAATACCTTCTCCCCGGCCCTCCAAGACATGCTCAGCATTGAGCTTCCAGGGCCT
>NW_005206774.1:0-203 GCF_000412655.1 Myotis brandtii
TTTATGGCACATTTTAAGGAGTTAGGATGAATAACATAGCATTCACAGTGGCACACTTGGAGTTAGAATGAAAAACAGCATTCATAATGGCACTATCTGAATTTAGAATGAAAAACTTTGCGTTAGTTATGGCACTCTCTGAGGTTAGGATGATAAACATAGCACTCATTTTGGTAATCTCTGAAGTTAGGGTGAAAATCATT
>NW_005206775.1:0-203 GCF_000412655.1 Myotis brandtii
AATTCCCCACGTGGACATGATTTATTGCTCCAAACACCTTTTTTAAAATGTGAGGTAGTTGCTAACCTTTAATTGTACGAGTTTTCTCATGAAAAGACAACTTCATGGCTTATTTTCAGAAAAGGGAGGGCCTGGAAACACAGGGCCCACAGTTCCGCACAGTGCGACCCAGCGCTGAGCAGTAGCAGCTGCTCCCAGAAGAC
>NW_005206776.1:0-203 GCF_000412655.1 Myotis brandtii
GTCAGTCATCTAAGCAAACCGACTTCCTGTGAGTAACGCTGACCAACCCGAGTGCTGGCAAGGGGTTAGGGAGCTAAGGAAACAGACTCGTGGCCTCGGACCCAGAGCTCCTGCGGTCTGTGCCCTTGACAGGGGTGACTCGCCGCCTGCTTTCAGCAAGACCCGGACTCCCTCCTCCCTTCCTGCCTCACGTGTCTTGTGTT
>NW_005206777.1:0-203 GCF_000412655.1 Myotis brandtii
TGCCCCCATCTGAGGAGCAGCAGACATACATGCAGCTTGCTCCTGCCCGAAGAGAAGCAGCCACACAAGCAGACAGCCCCCGTATGAAGAACAGCAGCTGCACATGCAGCTCACTCCAGTCTGAGGAGCAGCAGCCGCCCGAGCAGCTCACCCCTGCCCAAGGAGCAGCAGCCACACAAACAGACAGACCGACCACATCTGAG
>NW_005206778.1:0-203 GCF_000412655.1 Myotis brandtii
AAAGCATTTTCACACCGCTCTTTCCTTGCCACCCACATCACTCATTGGTTGGCAGAGCAAATACAAGCACTCCGTTTTATTTTGCTCGAGCTGTCATACCAAGTACTACAGAAGATGGGGGTAGGGGCGCTTAATAGATATCTCTTTTCTGGCTATAGTTCTGAAGGCTGGAAGTCCAAGATCAAAGTGTCAGCGGGGTTAGT
>NW_005206779.1:0-203 GCF_000412655.1 Myotis brandtii
AATCACTTTGCAATAAATAAGTATATCAAATCAACATTCTGTACGCACATTAAACTTACACAATAATATATAACTCTATGCTATTATATCTCAATAAAGCTGAGAAAAAAGAAGAGAGAGACTAAAGCTCTCTCTCTCCTCCATGTGAGGACACTGAATGGTTCGAAGTGGGCCGGGGTCATGCACCTATGACATGAGGCCAT
>NW_005206780.1:0-203 GCF_000412655.1 Myotis brandtii
CCTCTCTGTGAAAAATCAATAAAATATATATTTTAAATTTTTAAAAAAAGACTAAAGCACAATATCAATGTGGACATAAATAAACATTCAAAGATGGTTATCAGAAAAAAACAGAATCCTGTGGAGTTACTTCTCTAGTTACTGTAACCCAGGGCTCCCTAAAATCGTAAGTCAGGCAATAAACTTGAGAGGCCTCACTCGGT
>NW_005206781.1:0-203 GCF_000412655.1 Myotis brandtii
CTGGTCTAGCAGGTGGCAGGTGCTATCCCAACATGGTGACTGGCACAGGGAACAATGACAAGAAGGTCAAGGGATTAAGAGTGTCATCAAAGGAAGAGTATGTTGTGTGGAAAACAGGGAAGGGCCAGGAACTCTTCCTTTACTGTTTCAAGTACCTGGCCTGGTCATCCCTGAAGCTCTGCCTTCATTGTTCACAGTAAGGA
>NW_005206782.1:0-203 GCF_000412655.1 Myotis brandtii
ATCCCGTCAGCTCTCCTGGGTGGGAAGTGGGGATAGTGGAACAGTAATGGCATCAAAGAGCAGGGGAGACATTAGTAAGAACAAAAATTGATGTCAAGTAGTAACTTAATTAGGTACAAATTCATTCTCTCTTTTGCTTATTACCATTCTATGCAGATTAGCCATTCTGATGGTCTAAGTCAGTGATGGCGAACCTATGACAC
>NW_005206783.1:0-203 GCF_000412655.1 Myotis brandtii
GTGAGAGAAATCCATCTCTAATATCAATTTCCAGAAACCATTACATTGGGGGTTAAAGTTCTAACATATAAATTGGGGAGAGGGAGACATAAACATCCATAGCAGCAGCAATTTTTTTGGAGGGGGGTTATAAGCATATTTATTATGGGTTTGAACTAGGTGTAGATTATTCAAACTTGTTTGAGAATTTTCTGTTGGATTTA
>NW_005206784.1:0-203 GCF_000412655.1 Myotis brandtii
ATGTAAGCAAACAAAACAGAACAACAACAAAAACAACTTTCTATCAGCAGAAGCTTTTTGAGAGGTACTAGGTAAAAGGTCAATTTTCCTAGAAACGTCTTGGATTCTGTGGGCCATATAATCTGTGTTGCAACTCCTCAGCTCTGTCATTGTGGCACAGCCAGAGGCAATACATAGATGAAGGTGTAGTGTTCCAATAAAAC
>NW_005206785.1:0-203 GCF_000412655.1 Myotis brandtii
AGCACACTGCAGGCCCAGGACAGAGTAAGTGGACAGCTGTCCGTGTGCTGGGGAGAAGCCCTGGTAGGCCGCTCTGGCTGCGGTCCGGAGCCTGCGTTAGGCTTGTGGGCGGACGGCGCTGGTGTCGCTGCCTGTCTGTGAAGTGACCCCCATCTCCCGCCGTCTGTGACCCACTCTCTCTAGCAGGGCCCCCACGAACCCAC
>NW_005206786.1:0-203 GCF_000412655.1 Myotis brandtii
GACCCAGCAAACTCTAGAAGTGTGAATGACACAAGGATCCAGTCTCCTTCTTGCCGAAATCACAGCAGCAGGCCAGCCCACTGCCCACCAGTAGCTCTCAGCAGGCAGTTAGACCCACCAGCCGGTGTGTTCCCAGAAGCAGAAAACACCCACCAAGCTCTCAGAGTGGTTTCCTCGCACCCCTCTCCCCGGCCTTAGGTAAG
>NW_005206787.1:0-203 GCF_000412655.1 Myotis brandtii
GGTACAGGTGACCCCTGGCACCACCGGTGGATCTGAGCACGCCCTCCCTGCTCCTTCGACCTGGACCCAGGCCCCCTCTGGAGCACGCGCAGAAAGTCAGAGGCCCTGAGAAGAGGGCTAGACAGGCTTGTTAGGGGCATAGGCACTGTGGCAAACTCACACATCGCCACCTTCCCCAGACACAGAAGTGTGTCTCCTAAAAC
>NW_005206788.1:0-203 GCF_000412655.1 Myotis brandtii
GCGACCTTCAGTCCCCAGTGAGAGGCACAGAGGAAGACCCGCCGGCCATCCAGTCAGGGACCCGGGATTTCCCAGGGCAGAGCACTTGCAGCGCTAACACTGAGGCAGTCAGGCACACTGGCTGAGCTGGGCACCCTGGCACAGGGCTCACACCCAGTTTCTCAGTGGGTGGTTCGTGCTCAGCATGGCCATGGCACCAGGAT
>NW_005206789.1:0-203 GCF_000412655.1 Myotis brandtii
CCTGGCTGTCCCTCTGGGTGTCCCCCTGGCTGTCCCCTGGCTGTCGCCCTGGCTGTCCCCCTGGGTGTCCCCCTGGCTGTCCCCTTGCTGTCCCCATGGCTGTCCCTGGGTGTCCCCCTGGCTATCCCCCTGGCTGTCCCCCTGGGTGTCCCCTGGCTGTTCCCTAGGTGTCCCCCTGGCTGTCCCTGGGTGTCCCCCTGGCT
>NW_005206790.1:0-203 GCF_000412655.1 Myotis brandtii
GTGGGCTTCTGGACCTTTCTGAGAGATACCTTCTGGCCGCCGGCCTCCGTCTCTCGTTGAGGCATAAACCTCCCTGGAAAGGGAGAACTCTGGGAGTGGGGCAGAGGCCCAGCAGTGCCGAGGGCTGGGCTGAAATCACACAGCAGCCTGCTTATCTTAGGAATCAAAGCCTTTCTGGGAGAAAGGTTATGTGATCTGTAATC
>NW_005206791.1:0-203 GCF_000412655.1 Myotis brandtii
CATGTCACTCTGTTTAATAACTGCTGATGCTCTTGATCAATAGCTATGATCACAAAACAACTAGGAATCATTGTACTATCCTTTTTGATCATCTGATCATCCTCAGATGGGAAGAATGAGACAAATAATTTTTTTTCTCAAAGGAATATGCCAAGCATAGCAGGTAAAATTATAAATCATCAGATTATGGAATCCTACGAGTC
>NW_005206792.1:0-203 GCF_000412655.1 Myotis brandtii
GACTACACAAAGTACAAATGGGGGTCATTACAATACAGATCATAGAGTTTGAAGTTAAGAAGAGAGAGGGTCAGAATCAAATATTGTAGCGACTGAAAAGAAGAATCAAAACCTTGGAGCTTCCTCCAGGGCACACTTAAGCTTTCAGGCCCATCCCAGAGTTACCACAACCACATCTACAGGACATTCTTCCCAACATATAT
>NW_005206793.1:0-203 GCF_000412655.1 Myotis brandtii
CGGGCAGCTCCCATGTCTCTGGACCTAGACTCCCATGCCTTTATCCTGTCACAATGGCGTTCCTCCTGCTGTTCCTGTGCCCCATGGCCATCAACCTCTGACCCACCACCAAGCCGGTCAGTTTCCTCTAGTGAGGCCATCATGACAAGGACTCCCTCCCAGGGGCGTTGGCATGAAATGAAATCATTACCATGAGGTGCTTG
>NW_005206794.1:0-203 GCF_000412655.1 Myotis brandtii
GTATATTGAATTGTATTTTGTAGATTTTCTTTGTAATGTAGTATAGTAACATATTATAACTGTTGAATAATTGTTACAAAGCTCCTGATTCAGCGGTAATATCCACATTCTAAAAATGGCTTGGATTAACTTAGATAATAAGGCTACTATGTAATTAAAACTTTGCTTTGGGATTTATAAGTCATGTTATATCCCTAACTGAA
>NW_005206795.1:0-203 GCF_000412655.1 Myotis brandtii
TCACTTTGCTGTCTGCCTCAGGACCAAGTTTAAAAATATGTTCTATACACAGTGTTGTTTCCTGATTGTGGTGGTGGTTGCACACATCTCTACATGGAATAAAACTGCATGGAAGTAGGCCCTGCCAGGTAGCTCAGCTGGTTGGAGTGTCGTCCTGATACCTCAGGTTGCAGGTTCAATCCCCGATCAGGGCACATACAAGA
>NW_005206796.1:0-203 GCF_000412655.1 Myotis brandtii
CCACGTGAAAACACACACAGCGTGGGACTGTCAGCACCTAGGAAAACAAGGTAGCAATCTTCAGGGGTCTTGTGCCTCCTTCCTGTAGCAGCCAAACTCTTTCTTGTATTGTTGGTAGGTCTTTTGCGAGACAGAGTTTCTGCCCTCTCCTAGTATATGAGAACGCTAATGCCGGGGTTCTTGTTCCAGCATCTAGAAGGGTT
>NW_005206797.1:0-203 GCF_000412655.1 Myotis brandtii
TGTAATAGAATCAGCTGTTAAAGTGTATATACATTTTGGGGGGCCACTCCGTATATACATTTAAATTTCTTTTGCAAAATTGGGATATGACAGTGTTATATAGTCAGTTTGTGAGTAAGGGTATATGGATAGATTCAAGGTCAAGGTCACTGATATAAAAATGTTGTCTTATTGTAGTAAATAATCTTATGAAACATGTTGTT
>NW_005206798.1:0-203 GCF_000412655.1 Myotis brandtii
ATGGAGCAGGTAGCGGTTGTCAGAACCCGAGGGGCAGACACCAGGAGTCATGAGCCCTCACCAAGGAGCCCTTCTCTCGCGTGGCGCTGGGTGCTGCCTCCACCGTGAGTGGCAGGGCTGTGCCTGTGGATTCGCAGTGCGGGCAGCGGGTCCGGAGGGTGCAGAGCACGTTCATTTGTCTCCATGTGGAGTTTTTGCAAAAT
>NW_005206799.1:0-203 GCF_000412655.1 Myotis brandtii
AGGGACGAGCCAGGCGGACTACCCTGTGCTACCCAGGGGATTGGCATTACTGTTTCAGTCTATTGTTTGTTTTTGAATATAATTTATGCAATAAACTATTTCTTAAATCTAGACTCCATATGGAGTGCATTTTTGCATGTATGTGAAGAACAACTTTGTTTCTTTAATAATTTTTATCATAACCCTTTCATGTTCCTCAATCA
>NW_005206800.1:0-203 GCF_000412655.1 Myotis brandtii
AAGCGTTTTAGTACTTTGTTTGATAATAAATTGTGTTATCTATCGTCTTTATTTAAATCTTCAAAAATAAGCAGTGGTATGGGCTATAAAAGTCAGTAAAATATTACTTTAATCAGTTGCTCAAAAATAACAATTGAGTGCAAAAAGGCTCATTCTACCTCCTGGATGACATAGAACTTTCCTATTAAGTGGCTTTCTAATGA
>NW_005206801.1:0-203 GCF_000412655.1 Myotis brandtii
TTGCAATGATAACATCACGGTAGCAAAAATAACTCATGGTCAAGTCTTTCTTGGTCACTGTGTGTGTGCACACACACATACCCACAAACAGACATTTGTTATATTTTTTATAACCCACCAAGAGACACTTGCTGTTTTAGTCACAGTTAGTACAAAGGTAAATTGAGTAGCAAAAACCTGACTTTATTTAGCTTATACCTTAC
>NW_005206802.1:0-203 GCF_000412655.1 Myotis brandtii
CTTAGGGAATCACCAGGGCAGAGCAAACAGAAATAGTCACCAGTCAACCCTACAACCGGGAAGGTCCCAGCACGGGAACAATGCGAGCACCTCCATCTGGAAGAAAGCTGCCCCAGAGTTCCTACTGTGATGCCAGACAGTTCAGTTTCTCCTTGTATGTGTCTGTGTCCCCCAGAGCCTCACCCAGCACTGGAGCTCAGAGG
>NW_005206803.1:0-203 GCF_000412655.1 Myotis brandtii
GAATGAATATTTCAGGGACATCAATTTGAGCAGCTTGATTTGCTTCACTATAGTATTATTTATGTTCTCGTGGTTAAGTGGTTTCAAATATGCAGATTTTGTTTTTATTCTTGAGAAAAGACTCTGTAGATAGCAACAGAGGCCAAGTGATGTGAATGTTTAAGTACTGACCAGGTACACGGAAGTTTTTAAGGGCACCCTGA
>NW_005206804.1:0-203 GCF_000412655.1 Myotis brandtii
TCACCAGAAATACAGTCCTTACTTGTATGGTGAAGTATGTGTCCTTACTGGGAAAATACTGACGTTCTCAGGTCTGCAGCTGAAAGGGACTCAATGTAGCTAGCAACCTTGTAAACTTGAAAGAGGTCTCCAAGCCCCAGGTAAAAGCACAGTGCTGATTGATACATTGATTATGGTCTTGGGTCTGCAAAGACCCAGCTAAG
>NW_005206805.1:0-203 GCF_000412655.1 Myotis brandtii
CTAATGAATCACATCATGTGTTTTATACTGCAAATCTCGAGAGACTTGTGATTCCCTACAGTAGTAAGGAGTTTCAGAATTTTGCAATTGTAGGCCTTCGTGCATTTTCTTCATTCATCTTTATTCTGTCACTTTATTTTATATATATTTTTATCCTATGATTTTTGAATAATTTTTCTTAATTGACATTTTTTTTTGCTGCT
>NW_005206806.1:0-203 GCF_000412655.1 Myotis brandtii
TCTGCGTGTATGTGGCGCCTAGTTAAAGGAGAATGGCAATTCTGAAGGAAGGCCAGGGTGGCTGACGCACATAAAACAAGTGGGGGGCTTCGAAGGGGAAGTGCATTTATTTCTCTTCTCTTCTTGAGCATCTCATCGTTTCCAGAAGTCAGATATGTGCTCATAGCTTAGCTGGGTCTTTGCAGACCCAAGACCATAATCAA
>NW_005206807.1:0-203 GCF_000412655.1 Myotis brandtii
CGACTTACAGGAATGCTTAATCTGAGGGAGAGGTAGAGCAGCCTGGTTTGGGGGTTGTGAGCAAAAGAGACCAAATTTAGCCTTCTCTCTCACATTCTGAATTTATTACAAAGAGAATGAATCCTTTTATTAATGGTGTATTCATCTTTTTAAAAATTCAGCATGCACCTGTCCTGCCCTGGCCAGTTTGGCTCAGTGGATAG
>NW_005206808.1:0-203 GCF_000412655.1 Myotis brandtii
AAAAAAAAGAATTATAGAAAGAAACAAGGGTCAGTTTCAAGAGCCACCTGAGTAGCCACATGGGCCCCATTCGTGGGTGGCCCCCCACCCCCACATGTGTTTCTAATGCCTTTCTGTTGTGGACTTGACAACAGAAGCAGCTTCTTTTTTTTATAAATATATTTTGTTGATTTTTAAATATATTTTATTGATTTTTTACAGAG
>NW_005206809.1:0-203 GCF_000412655.1 Myotis brandtii
CTTTTTGCATAGGGCCAGATAGTATATTATTTTAGGCGCTGAGGGCCAGGTGGGTCTCTGTTGCAGTAACTCAACTCCACCATTGTAGTGCAAAATTAGCCAGGAAAATATGTAAACCAATAAAACTTGATCTACAAAACAGACAGTGGGCTGGATTTCATCCTCAGGCCATCATTTACTGATCCCTGATATAAACGGACCCA
>NW_005206810.1:0-203 GCF_000412655.1 Myotis brandtii
CCCTGCCTCTCTGCAGCCAGTTTGTCACCCTCAATGGAGGGGCAAGAGCAGCTCCAGTCCACTGATGGCCAGATGTTGGCTGGTCATAAGTCACCCTAAGGCCACGAGGGCAGCTGCCCGATGCAGCTGGCTTATCGACCGCAGGAAACCTGAGAGCTGGGCTGCAGCTGCACAGAGTGAAGGAAGGGGGCCTGGGGGGGGGG
>NW_005206811.1:0-203 GCF_000412655.1 Myotis brandtii
CAATCTTGTTACTTTTCTGCTCAAAACTCCAATGCATCCCTGCAGTAAGTATTGCTGGCTCCCTGCCTCAGGCTTCATTCTTGCTGGAGAACCACATCTCTGTTTGGACATGTACTGTCCTGATACACAAAAAGGTGGCATCTCCCCAGCTCCAAAAAGGAAGATGATTATACAAGCTCATCACAGCACCTACTTTACCAATA
>NW_005206812.1:0-203 GCF_000412655.1 Myotis brandtii
GGTTCAGAGGGGAGGGGCTAGAGTAGACCTTGGTCTTTTGTTAAGCACCGCAGTGTTTGGAACATGGTCATGTCTACAATAGGCAAACTGCCTCCCTGACAGCCCCGATCCTGGAGAGCCCTGGCACTGTGTCCAGGCCACAGCATTCACGGACTCTGCTGGCCGCCCACGTGGCCGCTCTTCTCCCATCTTCTCAGGGTTTC
>NW_005206813.1:0-203 GCF_000412655.1 Myotis brandtii
GCGCTTCACTTAACAGCTATTCATTTAACACAGTCATGACCATGCCCAGTAAACAAGAAGCACAAAGAAAAATGTCGGAGCTAAACTGATCACCTGTGAACATCCGGCCCAGCTCACTGTGCAGAAGGCAGTCGCGGTGCAGGGTGAGCAGTGACTGTGCTCACATGTACACAGTAGGTTCCGGGGAGAAGGAGGCCTTCGTC
>NW_005206814.1:0-203 GCF_000412655.1 Myotis brandtii
GCCTGTGTTTAAGAAGGAAGAAAAAAAGAAATAATTGTCCCGCATGAATAAATTAATTGGTAAATTAGCGTTTATTAATATGTTCAGGATCAATTAAATGTTATCGAGTAAAGTAGCAGTTGTTGAATATAAAGAACGCTTGCGCTGGAATCAGGCAGGCTCGAGTAGACTGGCTCTGCTATCCACTAGGAAATTACCTCCAT
>NW_005206815.1:0-203 GCF_000412655.1 Myotis brandtii
GGGAAGGAGGGAGGGAGGAAGAGAGGAAGGGAGGGAGGGAGGGAAGTAGGTAGGCAGGTGAAAGAATGAAAGAGTGAGCGAGCCTGGCGCGTGGCTCAGTTGGCTGAGTGTCATCCGTGCACAGAAAGGGCACCAGTCGATTTCTGGTCAGGTCACAGGCCCAGGTTGTAGGTTCCTTCCCTGGGTCAGGTGCTTACCAGGAA
>NW_005206816.1:0-203 GCF_000412655.1 Myotis brandtii
TGTTCTAGATGCTCATAACAGGGCAGGAGATTTACTTCAGTTTACCTTCTGTTAAAATAAAACCTCAAGAGGCATTTGTAAGACATTGGACTTAACAGAAAGAATCACTGGAATCACTTGGAAAACTTTAAAAAATATGGAAGTCTGGGCCCCTGCCAAGGTGTGGGTATTGAGGTAGAACTGATCTGGAGGTACAATCTGGG
>NW_005206817.1:0-203 GCF_000412655.1 Myotis brandtii
TAACATCATCCTAGAATTGTGTAGCAAGAAGCCTCTCCAGATGAGTTTGCTTCCTTTAATCTAATAATACTGACGATGTAATCCTGGCCTCTGTGGGGTTTTTTGCCTACGGTATCTAGGAACTTAGTTTCGATCTAAAAATGCTCAATTACCATCACATTTTTACCCCAGACTTCAGTCTCTCCCCTCAACCGAAATGATTT
>NW_005206818.1:0-203 GCF_000412655.1 Myotis brandtii
TCTTTGTCGGTGCTAACTTTTACAGTGGTTATAATAATTTATATGATTGAGGAAGTAATAGACTTTTTACCTACATCTGACTCCATGCTGCTGAGAGAGCTGTTGGATCTCACTCCAGAGTCTGCACAAAGGATCATTGAGACATCAGCAGTGATCACCTGGTACCGTTTTCCTCTAGGCCAGTGGTTCTCAACCTTCTGGCC
>NW_005206819.1:0-203 GCF_000412655.1 Myotis brandtii
GGGAAGGAGCGTGCAGCGTTATAAGTAGCGGTGTCGGCAGCAGGTCGGTCCGCGGCGTGTGCCCCGACGCGCTAGGAGGAGTGTGGTGTCAGCACCAGCCCGGGCCTCTTTGTGAGTTTCCCAGCCCCGGGGACGGGGACGTTGAGGAGTTGCTCACAGGGCGTGCGCCTGTGTTTTGTTGGGAAAAGAACCAGGTTCTCCCG
>NW_005206820.1:0-203 GCF_000412655.1 Myotis brandtii
CACACACACACACACACACACACACACACAGCCTACTAGGAAAGCCTAGTCAAAAAAGCTAATCCATTATGTGAAAAGTCTCAAGATGATTTATCTCCTAAAATTGTAGAAATTTATTGAAATCTGAGTCCCTGCTAGAATTTCTGTATCAACAACTGTTATCTGTCCCCTCTTTAACTTTGAGGTATCATGCATAGTCAGAC
>NW_005206821.1:0-203 GCF_000412655.1 Myotis brandtii
GCCCCTTCCACAGAGGCAGCCACAGAAGCAGTGGCACCGGCCCGGTCCTGGCGCCATGCCTCCACAGAGGCTGGACTAGGTGCAACCTGCTGTGCCTCAACCTTCCACAGCCTCTCCCCAGCCGACCTGGCCCCAGAACGCCCCCCACCCACCAGTGGGCGGGGGGTGGGGCCAGTGCTAAGAAACGAGGCCTGAGGGCCAGC
>NW_005206822.1:0-203 GCF_000412655.1 Myotis brandtii
ACAGTGTATAGGGCTTATAATAAAGCCAGGATAAAGACAGAATCTTCCAGTGTACTGTATCTCCTTAAATTAGTATCCACTTTAAAAATCATGTACTATATAAGGTGTTCACCATCGGCATGTTTAACTTTGATTAACAATTCTCAGTATGTTTGTCAGGGACCTCCATCCCAGAGATAGTGAAGGTAGCTGTGAGTAAGAGG
>NW_005206823.1:0-203 GCF_000412655.1 Myotis brandtii
TAGGACCATAGATAGGGAAGCATGGAACAGACTGACATATCTGAGAGGGAAAGTGGGAAGGGATTGATCAAAGAACCTATACGCATATATGCATAGCTCATGGATACAGATAATAAACAGGTGAAGGCCTGGGTGGGGCAGGGGCTGGGTGAAGGGGGACAAAGCGGGAAAATGGGGGACATCTGTCACACTCTGAACAATAA
>NW_005206824.1:0-203 GCF_000412655.1 Myotis brandtii
CTACTTTGTATATGATCTGACAGACACAACCAGAAAATAATTTTTCAATGTAAATCTGAGATGCGGGTTTTCCCTCCTTATTCAGAACGACCTTTTCATGTTACCAAGCAGCACAGCACTCTGAATTCCAGCATGAACGTGTGAACATTAAAGACAGTTATTGTAAAAATAATCGAAGTAAGTCTAAAATGCACTTACTCCAT
>NW_005206825.1:0-203 GCF_000412655.1 Myotis brandtii
CTGCCGGCCCCAATCACCCCTGAGGGCTTCTCCACCTTGACCTGCTTCTGAGCTGTGATTGGGGCAGCAGTTGCTGCTCGCACCTGCTGACAGTGCCGGCCCCACTTACACCCACTGCTGCTGATGGCCACAATCGCTCCACTCTGTCAGCGGTTGTGATTGAGGCGAGCGCCATCAGCATGTGGGAGAGGCAGTGGGCTGCT
>NW_005206826.1:0-203 GCF_000412655.1 Myotis brandtii
AGCAATAATTATCGTAACAGTTGTTAATAGTGATTCAACACGTGTTTTTAGGAGGAGACTATAGCCACCTACCGGAAGGGAAAAAGTGGCTATAATTTACATTTCCCACCTAATTTAGGAAAATAATGTTTCACTAAAGCATTAGTTGCTCTTATTTTTAGAATATACCACCTTTCATGTATTTGATTATTCTCCACTGATGA
>NW_005206827.1:0-203 GCF_000412655.1 Myotis brandtii
AAGGGCCAGAAGGTTGAGAACCACTGTTCTAGGCAGACAAGTCTGGGAAGCCCAGGGGGTGGTATCCACGGGGAGCAGTGCTGGGAGCGGAGGCTGGAGGACTGGGGAGAGGACAGACTGTGGAGGACCCGCCGGCTGCTGGACTGAACCAGCTGACCTAGTTCTGCAAGTGACAGAGACCCATTGAAAGGTTTAAAAATGGG
>NW_005206828.1:0-203 GCF_000412655.1 Myotis brandtii
GGGGTTAAGATTAAGACACTTGACAGATCATAGACTAGTAAAGTGCCTAATTATGAACTACAGAGTACCAAATAATATGGACACTTTTATAGAAGATAAATTACATAGAACAGAAAAGCTTGAAAGTACAGTAATTGATTGTGGATGACAAAAGGGGTTCTATGGGAAGTAACCTCACAGGGTGAACTGACCATAAATTCCTA
>NW_005206829.1:0-203 GCF_000412655.1 Myotis brandtii
GGGGGTCAATGGGGCAATACTTTCAATACTAAAGATTTTTTTAAAAAAGACACGCCTTCTCCTGAATAACTTGGATTACTGGAGCTTTGTCTTCTTTTTTTTTAAACTAATCATCTACATCCATTTATCCTCTCATCAAATATTTGTTGAGCTCTTAGTATGTATGTGACAACAGCTAAAAGTCTAAAAATCTAAAATTCTAG
>NW_005206830.1:0-203 GCF_000412655.1 Myotis brandtii
GCCAGGCAGGGGCTGGTCCGTGTCCAGCCAGTCGGTCCAGCGGCATGTTGGCTGGCAGCTGGTCGTTGCTGTGGTTCGGGCTGTGTGGGGGGTGGTAGGACTGGAGGCTGTTGGGGAGAGCGGCCCTGGGCTGGACCCCGGGAGAGTCACTGTGGTGGTGGCCGGGGTGCTGGGGCAGTGGCGGTAGTCGTCACAGCAGAGCA
>NW_005206831.1:0-203 GCF_000412655.1 Myotis brandtii
AACTTAATTATATTCTCTGTCATGATCAGTCTTGAGGCTGAGTTATTTGTGTATTCTCTTACCTGTTGCCACAGCCATCCGTTTATGAACTTCTGCAGGGCAGCAAGGGGTTTGTGGACCTCCCACATCACCTAACAGTGTCTGTGTGCACTCCATGCTCAACAAGTCTTTGTGGAATGGAACTGATTGTGCTATTGAGCCTT
>NW_005206832.1:0-203 GCF_000412655.1 Myotis brandtii
CTTCAATACCACCTATAGCTTTAAATAAACTTTGATGATTTTAATTTAGAAAAGGTTTTATAAAAGCTTTAAGAATTTTAAGAATGTACTTGAAATTTTTAAGAGAATGTTTTCTCTAATAATTACCATTTTTACTCTTAAGAGGCCAGCTTTAAAAAATAAACTCAGTAGAACATTCTGAAATCATGTGTGTTTTACATTTA
>NW_005206833.1:0-203 GCF_000412655.1 Myotis brandtii
CAAAAGCTGGTCTGGAAAATAGAGGGCTCTGCCCCCTGCAGGGTTGAGGCAGTGAGAGCTGTAAACACCTCCATGTACAATGATCCTTGGGGCCCTGTCCCAGGTGCAGGACCTGGGCGGGTGTCAGCATACATCTGAAGGCTGGTTTTTCCTAGAACCAGATTCTCCTACTTTTCTCATAGGAACCTTTCAAAAGCATCATC
>NW_005206834.1:0-203 GCF_000412655.1 Myotis brandtii
TTCCTAAGGAAACTAATAGACAATACTCTTGAATTGCAAAAAAAAAAAAACCCAAACAAACAAACAAAAAAACTCGAGATGAATTTATAAAGCCCTTAGAAGTGCTTAGAGTCAGAGGCTGGGGGATTGTAGTCTTATTTACTGTTGTTTGTTTGGTTTTAACCAATGCCAAACATAGGCATACTGGTGGTATTCAACAAATC
>NW_005206835.1:0-203 GCF_000412655.1 Myotis brandtii
AAAGGAGGCCCTGGTTTATATGTCCCCAGCCTCTACCCTCAGTCTGCCTCCTGGGGCCTCCCTGGGCCACCACCACAGCAGCACCTGCTCCCTCAGCAGCCCCCACTTCTCTGCACAGGCCTCCTGAGAGCCCACACCAGCTGACCCTTCCTCAAGGGCCAGGCGGTGCTCTCTCCGCTGCTCCCACTTCTGGGGCGCCTTCC
>NW_005206836.1:0-203 GCF_000412655.1 Myotis brandtii
GGGGCTCCCTTCTTCACAGATACTGAATAATTTTCCCTTGAGGGTCCTGGAGACCAGTGAGAAGAGCTCAGTTATCACTTCTCTCTCAAAAGAGGGGTCAGTGTCAGGGTCAGCAGCAGAAGACGGCCTGGAAGACTCAGGCCGGATGTCAGAAGTGACACAACATCAGCCAATGATACTTTCAGGTTCCCTCAAGGGAATGA
>NW_005206837.1:0-203 GCF_000412655.1 Myotis brandtii
TCTATAGGAAAACCTGCGAAGGAGATTATACGGTAACTAGACTTTTAATTCTAAATTTAAAAATTCTTACCAGATTTGTTTTGTTCCAAATTATTTGAACAAGTTAAGAAAAAGGAAAATTGCCTCTTTCACATCATTCTAAATGTTAGGTTAAAATCTGCAAGATGTGCTTACAAAACTTTTTAATTAAGTCACTGATATAT
>NW_005206838.1:0-203 GCF_000412655.1 Myotis brandtii
CCAGCCTCCCCACCCCTCCTGACACCCCGTGGGAGGAAAGGACAGGCCTCGCCTCAGCTCTCCCTGGCAGGACCCGTCCTCTCCCCAGAAGACGGGTCCAGGTCGGTGGGCAAGTTTGTTCCCCTCCGTCTAAGGGCCTCAGAAGTCAAGGTGAGGCGTGGTTCTGGCCAAGGAGTCAGCAAGAAGATTTCTCCCGGGTGCTG
>NW_005206839.1:0-203 GCF_000412655.1 Myotis brandtii
TTCACTTCTTCTGCCTCTGACTTCCTTTCTAAAAGGCCAAGACAGCTCTCTGAGCACCCCACTCAAATCATCTCTTCCAGCAGACTTTCACTTTGTGTGCTAAACAAACTTCCTCTTGCACTAGAGGTCTTGGCTCTGAATTCTTTCTTTGCTGAATTCAAGAACGGAGAGCCAACATCACTACTGATATCTACACTGTCCCA
>NW_005206840.1:0-203 GCF_000412655.1 Myotis brandtii
GTTGTTTTGTCACTTGGATTCTACTGTGCATGCACTTAGTAAAAGGAATTTCTCCCCACTGTTTCTCCCTCCTCTGTTAATCTGGTGGAACTGTGCCAGTTATTCCTGGGATGACTGTTCCATTTGTTCCTTCCTCTTTTGTTAATATCTAACTACCTACTCTAACAGGTGCACATGATGGATATAGTTGACTAGAGGCCCGG
>NW_005206841.1:0-203 GCF_000412655.1 Myotis brandtii
GAGCAGGTGCATGGAGGCCCTTCATCCTGGGGGAATGCGGGTAGCTGCACGGGGGCGGGGCCTGCCCAGCGGGTGCCCTGGTGCGCATCCTCACCCCACCCCTCTTCCTGCACTAGGATCGCGGACACATCCTCCAGCAGTTCCTTGAGGAGCTGCTGGGGGACATCATGGCCCTCGAGGCTGAACAGGTCCAGAGGATGAAC
>NW_005206842.1:0-203 GCF_000412655.1 Myotis brandtii
CTGAGCTGCTACTTTGAGGTTGTCCTCCACACAGGCATCCTCACTGCACATGCTCTACCGCGTGCTGCAGGCACCTTGCTGCCGGGACCCCCCACCCGGACCTCCTAAGTCTCCACTCCATCGGCCAAAGAAGCAGGAGGCAGCCCTGGGGCAGGCCAGATGCTCAGAAGAGGAAGGGTAGGAAAGAAGTCACGAGCTAATAT
>NW_005206843.1:0-203 GCF_000412655.1 Myotis brandtii
ATATCGCCCTAGCACCACTCCACTCCACAACTTAATACCATCAATGTTATTTTCAAGAGGGAAAATTTAATTGTGAAACAAATCTTGTAAAACAAAAAGCTTTAGATTATATTTCTTGCTTTGTTTTCTTTTTGTAGATGAAGAGATGATAGATATTGGGGGGGATCACATATTGCTCAACTATAATAACTTTTTAAAAAATT
>NW_005206844.1:0-203 GCF_000412655.1 Myotis brandtii
CTAGGGCTAGGGCTAGGGTTAGGATTAGGGTTAGGGCCAGGGATATGGTTAGGGTTAGGGCCAGGGATAAGGTTAGGGTTAGAGCTAGGAATAGGGTTGGGGCTAGGGTTAGGGTTAGGGTTAGGGCAAGGGCACAGTTAGGTCTAGGGCAGCCGTGGGCAAACTACAGCTTGAAATGAATAAAACTAAAAAAAAAAAAAGAC
>NW_005206845.1:0-203 GCF_000412655.1 Myotis brandtii
GCGTAGAACATTGGCAAACAGCGGTTGTAATTCCCACGTAGGCCTTTTCAACACAATTGAGTAATGCACCTTTTTCTTTTATCCATATCAAATTGAGCACAAGTCCTACCACGTTTCATTTCTAATTTTAATTCAGTCAGACTCTGAGTTTACCTGTAGGAGGCACATGCTTAGCAAGTCTTCGGTTCTAACCCTATGGACAC
>NW_005206846.1:0-203 GCF_000412655.1 Myotis brandtii
GAACCTTCTCAGGAGACTTATGAACTGTGTCTCAAAAATGCCTGCCTGAGCCTGGCCCATATGGCTCAGTGGTTGAGCCTTGACCCATGAATTAAGAGGTCACCAATTTTATTCCCGGTCCGGGCACATGCCTGAATTGCGGGCTCATTCCCTAGTAGGGAGTGCGCAGCAGGCAGCTGATAGATGTTTCTCTGTCATTGATG
>NW_005206847.1:0-203 GCF_000412655.1 Myotis brandtii
AAAAATGTTTCTCGCCTTGGAAGGGTAAACTTCATTCGTAATCCCTGAGGCAGTACAACACACAGAAGATTAAATAACGCAGCCAATACCTTTGCCTCCTCAATAAAACAATGATGAACATTTTCCTTTCGTCCATGGCACAATCTTGCAGAATTGAGAGTCCTTGTGGTAAGTCATCCCAGGAGCCCAAATGCCTAACCCAC
>NW_005206848.1:0-203 GCF_000412655.1 Myotis brandtii
AGGATTCCAACAAAGTCACACTGACTGTTACTCTGGAATGGATTTGCATTGAGGACAAAGCATGAAAGTGAAGTTCTCTGTTTCTCACCATGTTGGAAGGTTATTTCCAGACCTTCAGAGGAGGAGGGAAATGTGTAATGAGTTGTCAGGAGTTGTCTTTATGAGACATTCATGCCATCCTATGACATTGTGAATGTAGATCC
>NW_005206849.1:0-203 GCF_000412655.1 Myotis brandtii
GCCCCTGCACTTGTGTCAGGGTAGTGCCCTAGTTCTTTCTGCATTGCACTTACTGCGTGGTCCTGTGGCCCCTGGCTGGGCACACCAGCTTACTCCTATTCATCCTGGCAGTGCTCTCCTGTGGCCCGGAGTGGGGCCCATACTGGGTTGCTCCAGAACTGTCCCAGGGGCTGGGGAGAAGTGAGTGCATGTTGCTCTAGGTC
>NW_005206850.1:0-203 GCF_000412655.1 Myotis brandtii
CAATGGCTTATTGAAACAATGCAGATTGGTTTAGCTTTCAAATGAAAAACTATTTCCTTGAGATAACGCTTTATACTATCTTTCACTTGTAAAAGTAAAAAAAAAACCAAAACGGCTGGGCACCATGCTTGTCTGGCTTTCTTTTTTTTTTCTATTGAAAATAACAACTTTATTTTATTTTATTTTATTTTTATTGCTTAAAG
>NW_005206851.1:0-203 GCF_000412655.1 Myotis brandtii
TGGATGTAACATACTTCCTATGAAAGAGGATTTGATACGATTTAGGGAATCTTGAACCTTATCCAATAATTAATTTATTTTAACTCAGATGTAAACATACAGTAGTTTCAAGGTGTAAACTCATGAACAGAATAGTCAGCATGCTATGGCATACCTCATAAAGAGGTCTGACTGTATATAACAGTTATTATATGCTCAATTAA
>NW_005206852.1:0-203 GCF_000412655.1 Myotis brandtii
TTTTCAATTTCATCATGAACTCCATAACATTTTTTTCTCTTTTTTTCTATTTATTTGTTTATTTGGCCAACTCTGGCTTAATTTTTAACTAGTATCAGATTTGCCAGGTACAAGGAGTTCAAATCTTGGTTCCATAAATTATTAGCTGTGTTGCCTTGGGCAAGTCACTCAATTTCTCTTTTCCACATTTTCTTTGATTATAA
>NW_005206853.1:0-203 GCF_000412655.1 Myotis brandtii
TTTTTTTTTTAATCCATAAAATTTAAGAAGGTAAGTCATAAAAGTCATTTGATCCAGGGGAAAAAAATGGACCTCTGAGAAGAAATTAAAAACAATAAGATTCTAAAAATAAGAGGATTTTTTTAACTCTTGATCTTCAAGGCTTTAGCCAAGAAAATTGTGCAAGAGCGTCCCCTAGTGTCTATGGAACAATTTGACAAGAG
>NW_005206854.1:0-203 GCF_000412655.1 Myotis brandtii
GCGGAGCATGTGCCCATGGACCTGAAATGTAACCCGAACATTTTTGTGACCACCATGATCTTTCATAGACTCACGCAGCCATTCATTCCTTCAACAAACATTTGCCCAGCAGTTACGAGGGGGTCGGACATTCTGAGCAGGACGAGGCCCTGCCTCTTGGAGGGATGGGAAAACAGCACCCACTGCTTCAACAACTATTTCCT
>NW_005206855.1:0-203 GCF_000412655.1 Myotis brandtii
AGCCGCCCTCGAGTTCGGACCGATGCCAGACAGTCTATCTCCCCGTATGAGTCGGGGTCAATATTTACATTCTGACAGCTGGGGTCACTTAGATCTATGTTAATGAGCACACCTGCTTTTACTTGGACGTTGAAACCTGTTTTATATAGGCTCTGCTGCCTTTTCGTTGGTGGTAAATGTAATCTACTCTTATCAGTGAGAAA
>NW_005206856.1:0-203 GCF_000412655.1 Myotis brandtii
ACTTCATCACCTGTGATCTGAATATATTTGTGGGTTATTCATTTGTTTTCTCTCTTGTAAGTCGTCTGTAATATCCTGATGTTAGTGTAGTGGGGTTAGCATGTCTTTATTCCTGTTCTTGATTGCATTCTTCTAAATAAGGAATTGGAGGTTTCTTTCACCCACTTTGTTGTTTGTCATTGAGTACCTTCATGTGTGTATAT
>NW_005206857.1:0-203 GCF_000412655.1 Myotis brandtii
CATAAAGCAGTGTTTGCCATTCTGGATGGTTAGGTATTTACCTTAAGAGCAGGCAGAGTGTGTGTTGACCGGCCAGACAACCTCTTACTGACGTCTCCCAACTTGACATAAGGAAGAAGCGATCCTGAGTGTCCATTCTTGCGGTGACCATCTTTCCAAGAGGCCCTGCAAGATGAGAATGAACAGCTCCTCTTGGCCCCTGG
>NW_005206858.1:0-203 GCF_000412655.1 Myotis brandtii
AAATGTAACATATATTTTTAAAACATAATAAATAATTCTTTATAGGGTTTATCTTATTGTAAAACAATTTACTATATTTCATATTTGTGTAAAAGTAATTTCTTAACGACTTAAAATGATTGGTGAGTGTTATTTGCAAAAAATGAATAAATTTTGAGAAGAGTGGCATACATATGTCATTAAACTATGCCTGGTTGACAAGA
>NW_005206859.1:0-203 GCF_000412655.1 Myotis brandtii
CCTGAGCCCAGCTACAGAAAAGAAGGGGTCCTACAGAGTGTCTGAGTGGGGGCTCAGCATTTCATAACTTACTCCTGTTTCCAACCCCACTCCACCCCACTCCACTCTAACCAGGACAATATATATAAAAGCCTAAGAGATCGTTCGATGGAATGAACAGAAGGATCAGAACGACTGGTCGACCAGTCGCTATGATGCACACT
>NW_005206860.1:0-203 GCF_000412655.1 Myotis brandtii
CGTGTGTTTTCTTTCTGGGGCCAAACTAATAGGGGCAGCAGCTAACTGGGGAGTTGTTGTTGTTTTCCTCTTGGCATGTCACTGGACCTCAAGAAATAGACTGACTATCACACTATCATTTTTGCTCACATTCTATTGGCCAGGTCCAATATCAATGCTTCTAATAGGGGACTTCAAAGTCACATGGCGAAGTGCATAAATGT
>NW_005206861.1:0-203 GCF_000412655.1 Myotis brandtii
GCACTGCGCAGCTGTGAAAACGACTCCGAAGGTCTGTATAGTGTCACAGTCATGGGTAGACATGATATCCCCGATAATCGGCCTTGTATGTAGAACATCTGTGGCAAGATCCCATTTGTATAGTCACACTGTCTGCATGTGGGCTCACATAGAGTGAGATTTAGAAGGGCACTCAGTACAGAGTCTTTGCAGAGATTCTATCT
>NW_005206862.1:0-203 GCF_000412655.1 Myotis brandtii
GGAAGAAAATTTCGCATTCCCTTGCGGGTCTGAAATAGTTCTCTCATGCAAACGCTACACTGTACAAGAAGGTAAATCCTTTTGGAAAAGGATTTCCCACATTCCATGCAGCCCTAAGACCATTCTACTGAGTGAACTGACAGGGATGGAAAGACTGGCAAGCTATGGGTAAACGATTTTTCACATTTGCTGCAACATACAGC
>NW_005206863.1:0-203 GCF_000412655.1 Myotis brandtii
CCCTCAGCCCAGCCTGCACCCTCTCGCAGTTTGGGAGCCCTCTGCAGAAGGCAACCGGTGGGTCAATCAGGGGACTGTGCAGGCCAGTAAGCAGCCAGCCCCACCCCGCCCCGGCAATCGCTCCTCCGCCACTGCTGGTCAACGCCCCCCTCCCATCGCCGTTCCTTCCCTCTGCCTGCTGCCACATGCCTTGGCTGGCCTGG
>NW_005206864.1:0-203 GCF_000412655.1 Myotis brandtii
TTGAAGCATCCTTGCTCTGAAGTGTTCATTGGCCTCCCATTGCCGACCCCGAGAACAACAAAATAATATTCATAGCTCTTTAAATACGATTCCAGCTTAGGTTTTCAGCTGTAATAGCCAGATTTCTCTTTGCAGACTCAGTCTACCAAGAGGTTTTGGTTTAATGTCTTCCTTTTCCCTTCCTTGTATTTCCTCCATCTCCC
>NW_005206865.1:0-203 GCF_000412655.1 Myotis brandtii
TTTATAGGAAGGTCACCTATCTTCTTACTGCCTGACCGTCACTTGTAGAACAAGGACATTTACCTGGTGTTCTTGTCATCGAATCACCCAGGTACCAGGTGAAGCGGGTATTGAGAGAGTCTGTCTGTGCCTAGCCTGAAGTGGAAGGGGAGAGGCGCTGTCTGCGTGGTATCATTTCACCATGCCCACCGCGCCCCCACCAT
>NW_005206866.1:0-203 GCF_000412655.1 Myotis brandtii
TGAAAAATGCCCAATCTTATGCTATCATTTTCTATTGACCAAGAGATAGTAGACCTCTAACTTAGGTACCTCTGTGGAGGTACTCACTGGGAGTACCTAAAACTATATATGACTACAAAGAATTATTCTGACAGATGTTGTTCATACCATAATGTAATACATAGGGTTCTGGTTTGCACATCAATGCCTTGTGAGTTTCATTA
>NW_005206867.1:0-203 GCF_000412655.1 Myotis brandtii
CTGTTCAAGAGACTGGTCCAAAATAGTAGTGTAGGAATACCTAAATCACCTTCCTTGCACACTCCAAAAATACACCCACATACACAGCAATTCTCTTGAATAACAACTGAGGGCTGATTGAACATCTGCACAATAAACTTGAGAGAGAGTAACTACATAGAGAAGGGTGGGGAACCACAGGAACTCCCTGGGATCTGTGGAAA
>NW_005206868.1:0-203 GCF_000412655.1 Myotis brandtii
TTTCTGTAACCCACTTCCTTATACTGGGGACATCCCATCAATGTCTCCATGTGACCCCTCCCCAGCATGCTGCTGAAGCCAGCACTTGGAGGTGGCACTTCAACCCTTAATTTGTGCACTTTGTGGACACCAATGTCTAAATGCTTGATAGGAAATGGAAGAAAATAAAAATGAAGAAGCAAGGAGAGATGGGAAGGACCTTC
>NW_005206869.1:0-203 GCF_000412655.1 Myotis brandtii
GGGGGGGAGCACATCAGCCATTATCAGCTGAATATGGACGAGTTTGTCCTACCAATGCAATTACCGACACATAACATCGGAGTGCACAACAACAGAATCCTTACTCAGTAGGAGGAATTGTGCTAGGTCACAGCCCTGGCAAGGAAGAGTGAGCAAACCAGATGGGATGTGCCCTCTGGGAGCATCTCCAGGGGAAGTGGGGA
>NW_005206870.1:0-203 GCF_000412655.1 Myotis brandtii
GGTAGGCAGTGGAGAATCGGGTGTGGAAAAGGCGAAATAACAGTTTTTCTTGGTTCTTCGGTAATATTTTGGTTTACAGCGTGTACTGGCAATAGACTTTACCGTCAGAATTCTGCGTGCAGGGGTAGAAAAATGTAGCTGATGCTAGACCTGGGTTTTCTTTTCTAGTTACTAATGTGGTTATTTTCACTGCCTCCTCCTTT
>NW_005206871.1:0-203 GCF_000412655.1 Myotis brandtii
TCTGTAACCAATATAAAGCATGCTCTAAAAATGACAAAAATCCACTTCTGCCCCTATGCCCAACACAACGCAAAACAAACTCTTTGCCAAAATCCTATATAAGAACAGTAGTTCTCTTTACTCAACCAAACCAAGCATGGCTCCCATTGCCCTTCATACCCTGGCCTTCAGACCAATAAGCATCTTAACCAGGTACCTTGTAC
>NW_005206872.1:0-203 GCF_000412655.1 Myotis brandtii
TATGTGACAAAATAAAACATTGTGTGTTTATACACTTTAGCTGGTCAATTCTTTTACTTGTAGCCAAAAGCGCTCTAACTGATACAGAGTCAACACTGTCCAGTGCCCACCTACCTGTCTCTTCAACCTCATTTTCACCTTTTGATGCATCTCTAGGTGAAGCCTATTTTGCTTTTTCTCTGTATTGCCAGTTGCCTACAAGG
>NW_005206873.1:0-203 GCF_000412655.1 Myotis brandtii
GATGTCTCTCTCTTTCTCCCTTCCTTTATCTCTAAAAATCAATAAACACATATCCTCAGTGAGTCTTAGAGGAAGCAGTTTAGACCTGATAGAGGAGCTTCACGATGTCATCACAGTGGCTCTTTTTTGCTTTTAACCTCACTCTCCATGGAGTTTAGTACTTATCCTCCTGCTCACAAGACAGTTGCTCTATTTCCAAGCAT
>NW_005206874.1:0-203 GCF_000412655.1 Myotis brandtii
CCATAAATATATCCACACAGATGCAAACTGACTTAAGGACAAAATTATTCATTGCAGCATGGTTTATAAAAGCAGAAATTGAAAACAAACTCAATGTCCATTGGTTCAGAGTTTTGTTAAATGAGCTTTATAGAATTTTAAAAATAAGGAAGCTTTTTATGTGGAATGATCTGTAAGATAGATATACCATTAAGCAAGAAAAG
>NW_005206875.1:0-203 GCF_000412655.1 Myotis brandtii
TAAACCCCAGGTTGGTGTCGAGATTCAGCTGCGGGGCTATGGGGGAGTCTGCCTGGGCAGGAGGAAATCCTGCTAGACCTGGAGTCCCACCCCATGGCCCCGCAGCCCGCCCACCCTGTGAACAGTCGTGATGTGATGCATCCCGGATAATTTGCATATTCTTCTGTTTTATATAAATAGATTGCTGCTGCCTTTGCAAAGTC
>NW_005206876.1:0-203 GCF_000412655.1 Myotis brandtii
GACCCTGGTGAATAGAGTTGGTCCCACCCAGATAATCCAGGATAATCCCCCATAGTAAGATCTTTAACTTGGGTCTTTTCCTTATAATATTTGCAGACCTCAGGGGTTAGGACCTGATATCTGTGGGTGGCTGGTATTCAGCCCACTACACTCTATTCTTCTAACTCACCTCAAATCCCATCTTTTCCATGAAACAGGGAAAG
>NW_005206877.1:0-203 GCF_000412655.1 Myotis brandtii
GGGGCAGGGCCAGTGAGCAGGCGGTGCCAGGCCAGCCAAGGCGTGTGCCAGTGGAAAAGGGAATAAACGGAGATGGGGGGGTGGTGACCAGCGGTGGCGGAGGGGTGATTGGGGGGGGGTCCCCTGATCGGTCCGCCTAGTTGCCTCCCACAGAGGGAGGCTGGGTGGCAATGGCGGGGTGATGCGGGTGGCGCTGTCCCCTG
>NW_005206878.1:0-203 GCF_000412655.1 Myotis brandtii
TAAAAATCAATGGAAAAATATCCTTGGGTGAGGATTGTTTTTATACAAGGTGTCTTTAGGCACCTATGAAACAGCGTTATGTACTGATTGGTTCCTCAAACTGTGGCCAGAAGCTAGCGGGAACCTAACCTGTACTTCCCCAGGAGCAGGGGCTCAGGATTCGTGAACTCGGGGGTTCGCGGCGACTTTAGAGAAAGGAACTG